>NC_053026.1:509801824-509842045 GCF_003073215.2 Triticum urartu | reverse complement strand
AGGAGGTAGCTAGGTCTACTCACCGGCCGCGTACGCAACGTGCAGGAGTTCCCGGGGAGATGGCCCATGACCCCTCGGGGCATAGGCTTAGTCCGACTTGCTGACCTCTCTATTAAGCCTAGGCCGGGTTGCGATGTATTGTTTGTTCGAGGCCGGGCATGACCTAGGAAAGTGTGTCCGGCCGGAGTTAATCGAGCGTGGTGGGTAAGTTGGTGCACCCCTGCAGGGAAGAAAACATCTATCGATAGCCTGTTCTACGGTAACGGACGCTCGGAGTTGTATCTCGATTGATACAACTAGAACTGGATACTTGAGGTGATAACTGGACAGTATGGCTCTAGGATTGCTTTCTCGTAGGGAGTCGAGAAAGTATCTCTGGCCGAGGTTGATAACACTACTACTACTTTACATTATGTTGATCTGTACTCTTCTATATGCTGCAAGATGCTTGAAGATGCTAGTCTTTGATAGGCTAGGCTTTCCCCTTCTCTTCTGGCATTCTGCAGTTTAGTCCACAAGTACAACCCATTCGTTTGATACAGATGCATTCTTAGTTTAGATCTGATGTAAGTCTTGCGAGTACTTTGGATGAGTACTCACGGTTGCTTTGCTACCTCTTTTCCCCCCATACCCGATTGTTGCGACCATATGACGGATCCCAGGAGCCAGACGACACCACTGATGATTACTACTACCCTAAGGGTGCCTACTACTACATGACAGCCGCTGCCGACCTGGAGTAGTTAGGAGGCTCCCAGGCAGGAGGCCTTACCTTTTCGATCGTAGATCCTTTTGTGCCAGCCTTCTTAAGGCAAACTTGTTTAACTTATGTCTGTACTAAGATATTGTTGCTTCTGCTGACTCTTGTGTATTCGAGCTTATGTATTCGAGCCTTCGAGGCCCCTGGCTTGTAATATAAAGCTTGTATTATTTTAATTTTTGTCTAGAGTTGTGTTGTGATATTTTCCCGTGAGTCCTTGATCTTGGTCGTACACATTTGCGTGTATGATTAGTGTACGATTGAATCGAGGGCGTCACACACATGCTCCAATGCACTAAGGTTGGTTGAAAAATCTAATCTGTGTCCTTGGGTGAATTTCTAGGTCCCATGCAAGAGATGGGAATGAAATTCAAACACGAGGGCACTGTTGATTGCCGGCAAAACATTGAGATGCCTGGTTTTTAAATTCTAGTAAAACCAAAACTCATCTGAAATTCATGAAAGTTGGCATGCTGTCATGGAGCGGCATCAACATGTCGTGTTAAAAAAATTGTCCCATTTGGGGCAGGTTCGGGTATATGCTTCTCACAAACGAGAGCTTCTCACAACAAGCATGATGGTTTCGGTATGGAACGTCCCACCTTTGGGGACGAAACTATATCCATTGCCTCTTATTGCTTTCAAAAAATTTGTCGTGTCAACATAGAACAACAGGAGTGTTGCGTCAATTTTTGGGATTCTTCGGGGTTCGTTCGGACATTTTTATGCATTAACTGAGTTTTCAATGCATTTATGTGCATAATTCAAATTTGAACTACATGCACATGCTCCAGTGCATATAAATTGGTTGAAAAATCAAATCTGTGTCCTTGGGTGCATGCTTAGGCCCCATGCAAGAGATGGGAATGAATTTCAAACACTAGGGCACCGTTGATTGCCGGCAAAACATTGAGATGCTTGGTTTTTAAATTCTAGTAAATCCAAAACTCGTCTGAAATTCAGGAAACTTGGCATGCTATCATGGAATGGTACCCGACATGCTGTGGCATTTTTTGTGTCCATTTTGGGAGAAGGCACACTCGAATAATGATAGCCAACAAAGGCATTTTGAAAAAACAGCTGCCACTTTAATATCTCAAATGTTTGTATAATTCAAACCGTGTGCGTTTTGTTAACCATTCACATGACGCCACATGTCTTGGTTTTACTGGTTGTAGGAGGTGCCGTGTGGACAGCTTCTTGACCTTGACTGAATGGGAGGTGTGCGAGCGCAGTCCGGTGCGCAGGCTGACCGAGAGGTGTGCATGATTTCCTCCAATGCGTGGGCTCACCGGGAAGCGTGTGAGCTGTACGCTATGCAGGCTCACTGGGAAAGGGGGCCCTTTGGCTTCCATGGCCGCCCACCTTCCTCTCCAATAATGGCGCCCGAGCCACTGTTTAACACGGACGGCCTTACTGTTCGCCTCCCATTCCCCTCCCTCCCGCAGACCTGGCGCAGAATGATCATCTGCCACTAGTCTTGAAGTTTGGTGAAGTCGACTTCGAGCCGGAGGAGATAGAAAATAAGGAGAAATGGGGCCTCATGGATATGGCCCAGAACGAGCTGGCCGCGGCGGTTGCTGCCCCCGCTCCCATCCCCGCGCCCGCGCCAGCAACCAATCCCGTAGCATTGACGGGCTGGTCGCCGAGCACTATCGCAGAGCTGGAAGCCGCGGGTGTCAGCGAGGTCTCCGCAGACCCGCACGAGCTAGTGTACATGCCAGCGCTAGCGCCCGTACCCGTGCCCGTGCACGCCCCTCCACCCACCGTGGCGCCGGCCCCCATGCATTTGGCTGCACCTGCCGCGCCCGTGCCCATGCCCGTGCGCGCCCCTCCACCCACCGCGGCGCCGGTCCCCGTGCATTTGGCTGCACCCGCCGCGCCCGTGCCCATGCACGCGCCCCCCTTAGCGGCATGGGACGCTGCCGTCGACCGCAACCTCTCAGCGGCACCAGTTGCCGTCCTCCCGCGCCCCGCCCATCGATCACGCGACGACATGATGTTTGATTTACAAGTGAAGAGCATTTTGTGCTTCCTTGAAGACTTCAACAACATCATTCCAGAGGATGACAACGACAACGACGGCGCGGCACACCGCCTCCGCCGCCGTCAGAAATAGTTTTTTTGGGGTTTAATACTGTATCTCGAATTCTCGATCATATGAATATAAATTCGCAGTGTGACTGAATGAATGATATGGTTTGAACGAACTTGCATTTTTCTCTCTTAATGTATAGACTTATCAAACGATTTTCTTTTAAAAAAACATTAATGGTTTTTAAATATAAAATACTCATCGCAAACGTTTTAGTTAGAACACCCGTATGCAAACCAACAGTTTCCCCAGGAAGCCAAGGGAAAATGTGCCGAGCAGGATTTCTGCATCCCTTCAACGCAAATGGTTGTTTTGCATGACCCGTGTGCAAGCACGTACAAACAACTGGGTAAGATTTGCATATCTGTCATTTTGGGTATGTTGCCATTTGTCAAACTGGAAAGATTGACATTTGTTTATCTAGTAACATTGCCATTTGTCAACCTTGTAACGCTGCGATTTGTCAAAATATACAACTACAAATCACTAGCACTATCTAATTTTTGCAACCAAAGTCACTAGCACTGTTCACATGGACACCACTAGCAGGCGTGAGTTGATGGACGCATATGCAAATGTACCATTGATTACATACAACAAGTCATCAACCCACAACGACAATGAGGATACACGTTGGATTATAGATCATTTCCAACAAAACATTCTAGTAAAGTTTTTATCACACAACAAATAACAAAGCGATGAAATGAACTTCAGCTCAACCACTCATTGGTGTTGGAAACAAAGCTACTATCAATCTCGAGACCAACGCAAGACTGATCATCGATGCTGAAGCGGCCTATGTCAGGACCCATATTGGGACGGTAGGGAAGCATAGTAATGTCCGAGGTATAGATACGGTTGCTTCTCATAAATGGTAGTAACGTTGTGTCAACAACAACTGGATCACCTTCCACCATCATTGGATAGTTTTGTCCAAGGAAGAACGAGTTTCCTCCAAGACTTCCAATACTGAACCAGGGAGAAGGTGTTGGCACTAGTACACTTGTATCCATCTCGAATACCCTGCAACGGATGTTGGAATAGGCCCAGAGAGTGCGACCATGCGAGACAACACCTGCTTCCTTAGTAACATCAGCAGTGCCCTATATACAGACAAGAAGAGGTGATCCATCAGAATAAGTTGCCAGGCGCCACTGAGTATATGGGTCCTGCTCGTCCTCATACTCGTAAAAATTTTCAAGTATAGGTAGTGGAATGTTCACAGGACCTTGGAAACACAAGAAGGTTAATTAGTAAGGGGAAACTAGCTAACCCGCATGCATGTGGATGAAAAAATTATAGTTACGGTGGAAGACAAACGTACCGAAAGCATCAGGATTCCATGCAAAAACAGTGCCATGAGTGGTGGCAGCAAACACAAGACCCTCGTATTGAATTGCATCACAGTACTCATCCGTGTACATAAATTGATTTTTGAGCAATATCCATCGAGGCATGGAAGTAAGGACGGCAACAAGCTTGTCGAAGATAGCAACAACTTCATAGTTCGTGTAATCCCAAGAGCGGTTGGGAACTCGACAAATTGCTATCTTTCATAGATGACAATCAGCATGATCGTATTTGAAATCACATAGAATACCAATGTACTCAACCTCTGGGCAGTCGTTTGAGATTTTTGGAAGTGGAACCCGGTCACGAGTGTACACATTCACAAGTTCCCACTCGCAGTTGTACCCAATATAAACAACCCAATCTCCATCTGCGCCTGCCCAAGCCTTGCCCTCAAGCGATGGCATCTTAACATCATACGCATCATTATCAAGCGGCATCAACTTACACAAGGCGAGGCTTCCCTCGTCCCCGCGCCAATCAGCAGGGTCACGGCGAAGAAGATAGGGGAGATCAAACCGCTCCTGGACCCTTGGGTTCCTTGTAATGATGTTATTAGTTGAGTCGAGAATGGTCTTGAACGAACCTGCCATGCTAGCCGAGGTGGTGACGTCACGCCGATCCATGAGTTCCTCCACCGCGTCATCATTCAGATCGGGGCAAGAATGACGGGGTCGTTTCCGGCCTGTTCCCTCCATGGAGAACACGATCAAACAATGGCAGAAGGAAGGGTGAAGGAAAATGGAGGAGGGAGGAAGAGCTAGCGTGTGGCAGCAGTTCCAAATTGAGAGGGAAAGGCGAAGAGTCGGTGGACGGTTGCCACAGTACACGAAGAGGCGCCTGGGGAGCGAACGGTTGCCACAGAGGTCACACATTGACGACAAGGGCCGAGTGAACCGCATGCGTATATCGCACACACCTTGATCTGGCTAACCGTTTCTTTTGCGTTGCCTAATCACAAATAGTTCATCCGAGTGAATCGTATGCTGTATATTGCACACGCCTTCATCTGGCTGCCCGTTTCTTTTGTGTTGCCTAATCACAAATAGTTCATCCGAGTGAACCGTATGCTGTGTATCGCACACGCCTTCATCTGGCTACCCGTTTCTTTTGTTCCTCCTCATCGCTAACAGTTAATTGAACTGAACCGTATGCCCTTCATCGCACACGCAACTCATCTGAACCGTGTTTGATGCATCCGTCATCGCAAAAGTTTTATACATTTTTGATGGTTTTCATACACCACCGTTTGCGATTATTGCATCACACACAGTTTCTCGAAGTGTCTTTGATCGTAGTGTCGCGTTAGTAGCATCCTGCAGTAGTGAACGTGTCATCTTCATCACCATTTCCTTCATCGACGGCTTCATCATCCATGACTACCAAGGAAAGGCGAGGGATGATGGGAATGGAGAGCGGGAGAGATATCGCTCCCCCCACACCCCATTCAAATCTACATCGCCTCCCTCCACCACAGCTGCTACGGCGACAAGAATCAGTAATGACGGCAGCGAGCAAACCCCTGCGGTTCGGGCGGCATGATCGTCATATGAGTACCGTCCAGGGGAAAGGATCGAAGTGTATAGGTACAAAGGTTTCTCTTTCCACCACTCTCACTTATCGACAATCGAGCCACTCTAGTTTTTAGCATCATCAATGTCGATGAGTACCGCGTGAAAATCGGTTCAGCATTTACCCTACTTAGGGAAATCTTGAGTGTAGCGCTGGTGCGAATACATTGATTGACGCCCCGGCAAGTGCGCTCCGGCAAGGCCGTTCGCATTAGCATGACTTCTATGCCAGCTGCCACCAGATCTTTCAAAAAGTATGGAGGGGAGGAGAGAGAAACCAGTCGTACCTTGCACTCCGTCCTGCCGCCCGCAAGATACATATGATTTTTTATTGGCCCCTACCGGGAGCCAGAGAACTACGTGCATGGCATCCATCCTTCCCGGAGCATGCGAACGCGGCAAGCGTTCGCAGCTGAAAGGATGGGAGGAAGCGAGGACAAAAGCTAAGTCCATGCAGTCATTAGTTCCTTGTGAATTTAAGATATTGCACTTGTTTATCCCTTGGGTATCGAGGTGTTCGTATGAGGAAATCCTTCGTGTAATGACACCTTGCTAGTTTCTCTGTCTGCACCCTCGTTCTGTTCTGAGCCTGCTCGCAGAATGAGTGGTTGCATCGAAAACTACCACGGAAAAACCTGCGGGGACACATTCACGCCAAGATGAATGCTAAGGGCCTGACCCTTACGACAATTGTAGCAAATATGATACCGGCAGGCAACCAAAACATACATAGGGACAAATCATATGAACACTGACGGGTGAACTCTAAGGAGATAAACACGCAATTAAGATTAAGCAACAACATCAGTTCCAAGCAAACATAAATAAAACAATGTCTAAACACAGGACATGCATCATGTTTTGTTACAGGACAGTACGGTGGCGAGAATAATTCAATGTCGGGCCTGGCGACCATGTGGAGCCGTTGGGATGGAAAGGACCTTGGCGGCGAGGAGGGCACCCTTCTCCTCTGCAGCAGAAACGTCTGCACCCTCCGGCGGCTTCCTGAAGCCATCGGCGAGGTCAAGGTCCGGATGGTGACATGTGATATTGCTCAAAACCATGAAGAGGGCATCGCGGGCAAGCTTCCGGGATTCAGTCACGAAGCGGCCGGCCCTTCCCTCTTCATGCGCCTTCATCTTGTCGATCAGCTCATTGAAAAAGACCCCTAGCTTGACGCTAGGGACCTCCTGCCTGCTGGCCGAAAAGACTGGCCCTTCCATGCCCATCACTGCAGTCTGAGCAGTGAGATGCTTGGCAATGTTAATCAAGCTCTTGATCTAGAGGTCGACCTGCTCGGAGTGGTTTGCCAGTTTGTCTTCTGCATCCTTCCGAAGATGCCTTGTGGTGTCCAGGTCCATTGTTAGCTGCTGCTCACAAGTCCCGCTGGATTCTACCGAGCTCTCCAAGGTGCCAATCCCGGCCTTCAGATCTCTGGTGGAGCCATTGGCAGTCTCGAGGCCTTGGCTCTTCGAGGATAGTTGCGATTGTATATCCTTCAGAAGGATCTCTACTTTCTGCGCCTTGATACGTCCCCGACGTATCTATAATTTTGATTGTTCAATGCTATTATATTATCCATCTTGGATATTTTATATGCATTTATTTGCTATTTTATATTATTTTTGGGACTAACCTATTAACCTAGAGCCTAGTGCCAGTTTTCTGTTTTTCTGTGTTTTTGAGTTTTGCAGAAAAGGAATATCAAACGGAGTCCAAATGAGCTGAATATTTACGATGATTTTTTATGGACCAGAAAAAGTCCCCGAAGCACAAGAGTTGGGCCAGAAAAGTCCCGAGTCAACGACAAGGGTGGAGGGTGCGCCCCCTGCCTTGTCGCTGACTCGTGGACCCCCCCCACGTAAAACCAACGCCAAAAAATCCTATAAATCCAGAAACCCCAGAAATAAACCTAGATCGGGAGTTCCGCCGCCGCAAGCCTTTGTAGCCACGAAAAACCAATCGGGAGCCTGTTTCGGCACCCTGTCGGAGGGGGAAACCATTGATGTCTACTACACAACCTTCTTCTTGTAGACGTTGTTGGGCCTCCAAGTGCAGAGGCTTGTAGGACAGTAGCAAATTTCCCTCAAGTGGATGACCTAAGGTTTATCAATCCGTAGGAGGCATAGGATGAAGATGGTCTCTCTCAAGCAACCCTGCAACCAAATAACAAAGAGTCTCTTGTGTCCCCAACACACCCAATACAATGGTAAATTGTATAGGTGCACTAGTTCGGCGAAGAGATGGTGATACAAGTGGTATATGGATGATAGATAAAGATTTTTGTAATCTAAAAATATAAAAACAGCAAGGTAACTAATGATAAAAGTGAGCCTAAACGGTATTGCAATGTGTTGAAACAAGGCCTAGGGTTCATACTTTCACTAGAGCAAGTTCTCTCAACAATAATAACATAATTGGATCACATAACTATCCCTCAACATGCAACAAAGAGTCACTCCAAAGTCACTAATAGCGAAGAACAAACGAAGAGATTATGGTAGGGTACGAAACCACCTGAAAGCTATTCTTTCCAATCAATCCGTTGGGCTATTCCTATAAGTGTCACAAACATCCCTTGAGTTCGTACTAGAATAACACCTTAAGACACAAATCAACCAAAACCCTAATGTCACCTAGATACTCTAGTGTCACCTCAAGTATCCGTGGGTATGATTATATGATATGCATCACACAATCTCAGATTCATCTATTCAACCAACACATAGAACCTCAAAGAGTGCCCCAAAGTTTCTAGCGGAGAGTCAAGACGAAAATGTGTGCCAACCCCTATGCATAGGTTCATGGGCAGAACCCGCAAGTTGATCACCAAAACATACATCAAGTGGATCAATAGAATACCCCATTGTCACCACGGGTATCCCACGCAAGACATACATCAAGTGTTCTCAAATCCTTAAAGACTCAATCCGATAAGATAACTTCAAAGGGAAAACTGAATCCATTACAAGAGAGTAGATGGGGAGAAACATCATAAGATCCAACTATAATAGCAAAGCTCGCGATACATCAAGATCGTACCACCTCAAGAACACGAGAGAGAGAGAGATCAAACACATAGCTACTGGTACATACCCTCAGCCCCGAGGGAGAACTACTCCCTCCTTGTCATGGAGAGCACCGGATGATGAAGATGGCCACCGGAGAGGTATTGCCCCCTCCGGCAGGGTGCCGGAACGGGTCTAGATTGGCTTTCGGTGGCTACGGAGGCTTCTGGCGGCGGAACTCCCGATCTATTGTGCTCCTCAATCATTTTAGTGTATATGGATATATATAGGCGGAAGAAATACGTCAGGGGAGCCACGAGGGTGGAGGGCGTGCCCCCTGCCTCGTGGCTCCCTTGTTTCTTTCCTGACGTGCACTGCAAGTCTATCGGGTAGCTTTCCTTCCAAAAATAACTTCTCCAGAAGGTTTCATTCCGTTTCGACTCCGTTTGATATTCCTTTTCTTTGAAACACTGAAACAAGGGAAAAAACAGGAACTGGCACTGGGCTCTGGGTGAATAGGTTAGTCCGAAATATAATATAAAAGTGCATAATAAATCCCATAAACATCCAGAATAGATAATATAATAGCATGGAACAATCAAAAATTATAGATACGTTGGAGACGTATCAGCATCCCCAAGCTTAATTCCTGCTCGTCCTCGAGTAGGTAAATGATAAAAAAAACAGATTTTTTGATGTAGAATGCTACCTAACATATTTCTTTAAGTAATCTTCTTTATTGTGGCAAGAATATTCAGATCCATAAGATTCAAGACAAAAGTTTTATATTGACATAGAAATAATAATACTTCAAGCATACTAGCAAAGCAATTATGTCTTCTCAAAGAAAGCTATCCCTACAAAATCATATAGTCTGGCTATGCTCTATCTTCACCACACAAAATATTTAAATCATGCACAACCCCGATGACAAGCCAAGCAATTGTTTCATACATTTGATGTTCTCAAACCTTTTCAATCTTCACGCAATACATGAGCGTGAGCCATGGACATAGCACTATAGGTGGAATAGAATGGTGGTTGTGGAGAAGACAAAAAGGAGAAGATAGTATCACATCAACTAGGCGTATCAACGGGCCATGGAGATGCCCATTAATAGATATCAATCTGAGTGAGTAGGGATTGCCATGCAACGGATGCACTAGAGCTATAAGTGTATGAAAGCTCAACAAAAGAAACTAGTGGGTGTGCATCCAACTCGCTTGCTCAAGAAGACCTAGGGCATTTTGAGGAAGCCATCATTGGAATATACAAGCCAAGTTCTATAATGAAAGATTCCCACTAGTATATGAAAGTGACAACATAGGAGACTCTCTATCATGAAGATCATGGTGCTACTTTGAAGCACAAGTGTGGTAAAAGGATAGTAGCATTGCCCCTTCTCTCTTTTTCTTTCATTTATTTATTTATTTTATTTTTTATTTGGGCCTTCTCTTTTTTATGGCCTCTTTTATCTTCTTATTTTTTTTTGGGCTTCTTTGGCCTCTTTTATTTATTTATTTTCGTCCGGAGTCTCATCCCGACTTGTGGGGGAATCATAGTCTCTATCATCCTTTCCTCACTGGGATGATGCTCTAATAATGATGATCATCACACTTTTATTTACTTACAACTCAAGAATTACAACTCGATACTTAGAACAAGATATGACTCTATATGAATGCGTCCGGCAGTGTACCAGGATGTTCAATGAATCAAGAGTGACATGTATGGAAGAATTATGAATGGTGGCTTTGCCACAAATACGATGTCAACTACATGATCATGCAAAGCAATATGATAATGATTGAGCGTGTCATAGTGAACGGAACGGTGGAAAGTTGCATGGCAATATATCTCGGAATGGCTATGGAAATGCCATGATAGGTAGGTATGGTGGCTGGTTTGAGGAAGGTATATGGTGGGTGTATGATACCGCCGAAAGGTGCACGGTATTAGAGAGGCTAGCAATGGTGGAAGGGTGAGAGTGCGTATAATCCATGGACTCAACATTAGTCATAAATAACTCACATACTTATTGCAAAAATGTATTAGTTATCAAAACAAAGTACTACGCGCATGC
This sequence comes from Triticum urartu, assembly GCF_003073215.2. Classification (NCBI taxonomy): domain Eukaryota; kingdom Viridiplantae; phylum Streptophyta; class Magnoliopsida; order Poales; family Poaceae; genus Triticum; species Triticum urartu. The sequence goes on along the minus strand of NC_053026.1, from coordinate 509,831,175 downwards.
TCCTAGGGGGATAGATTGGTAGGAAAAGACCATCGCTCGTCCCCGACCGCCACTCATAAGGAAGACAATCAATAAATAAATCATGCTCCGACTTCATCACATAACGGTTCACCATACGTGCATGCTACGGGAATCATAATCTTTAACACACGTATCTATCAAATTCACAACTACTCACTAGCATAACTCTAATATTAACATCCTCATATCTCAAAACAATCATCAAGTATCAAACTTCTCATAGTATTCACTGCACTTTATATGAAATTTTTTATTATATCCCTCTTGGATGCCCATCATATTAGGACTAGTTTCATAACCAAAGCAAACTACCATGCTGTTCTAAAGACTCTCAAAATATTATAAGTGAAGCACGAGAGTTCATCTATTTCTTCAAAATAAAACCACCACCGCGCTCTAAATGTTGGAAATATGCCCTAGAGGCAATAATAAATTGATTATTATTATATTTCCTTGTTCATGATAATCGTTTATTATCCATGCTAGAATTGTATTGATAGGAAACTCAGATACATGTGTGGATACATAGACAACACCATGTCCCTAGTAAGCCTCTAGTTGACTAGCTCGTTGATCAATAGATGGTTACGGTTTCCTGACCATGGACATTGGATGTCATTGATAACGGGATCACATCATTAGGAGAATGATGTGATGGACAAGACCCAATCCTAAGCATAGCACTAGATCGTGTAGTTCGTATGCTAAAGCTTTTCTAATGTCAAGTATCATTTCCTTAGACCATGAGATTGTGCAACTCCCAGATACCGTAGGAATACTTTGGGTGTGCCAAACGTCACAACGTAACTGGGTGACTATAAAGGTGCACTACGGGTATCTCCGAAAGTGTCTGTTGGGTTGGCACGAATCGAGACTGGGATTTGTCACTCCGTGTGACGGAGAGGTATCTCTGGGCCCACTCGGTAGGACATCATCATAATGTGCACAATGTGACCAAGGAGTTGATCATGGGATGATGTGTTACGGAACGAGTAAAGAGACTTGCCGGTAACGAGATTGAACAAGGTATCGGGATACCGACGATCGAATCTCGGGCAAGTATCGTGCCGATAGACAAAGGGAATTGTATACGGGATTGATCGAATCCTCGACATCGTGGTTCATCCGATGAGATCATCGTGGAACATGTGGGAGCCAACATGGGTATCCAGATCCCGCTGTTGGTTATTGACCGGAGAATGTCTCGGTCATGTCTGCATGTCTACTGAACCCGTAGGGTCTACACACTTAAGGTTCAATGACGCTAGGGTTATAAAGGAAGCTTGTGGTTACCGAATGTTGTTCGGAGTCCCGGATGAGATCCCGGATGTCACGAGGAGTTCCGGAATGGTCCGGAGGTAAAGATTTATATATGGGAAGTCCTGTTTTGGTCACCGGACAAGTTTCGGGGTCACCGGTATTGTACCGGGACCACCGGAAGGGTCCCGGGGGTCCACCGGGTGGGGCCACCTGCCCCGGGGGGCCACATGGGCTGTAGGGGTGTGCACCTTGGCATATATGGGCCAAGGGCACCAGCCCCAAGAGGCCCATGCGCCAAGGGATAAGGAAAGGAAGAGTCCTAAAGGGGGAAGGCACCTCCGAGGTGCCTTAGGGAGGAGGGACACCTCCTAGCCGCACCCTTCCTTGGAGGAAGGGCCAAGGCTGCGCCTCCCCCCCTCTCCCTTGCCCCTATATATATGTGGGGGTGGGAGGGCAGCCATACCAATGTTCTGGTGCAGCCCTCCCCTTCTCCCAAGTCCTTCTCCTCTCCCGTGGTGCTTGGCGAAGCCCTGCAGGATTGCCACGCTCCTCCACCACCACCACGCCGTTGTGCTGCCGCTGGATGGAGTCTTCCTCAACCTCTCCCTCTCTCCTTGCTGGATCAAGGCGTGGGAGACATCGTCGGGCTGTACGTGTGTTGAACGCGGAGGTGCCGTCCGTTCGGCACTTGGTCATCGGTGATTTGGATCACGACGAGTACGACTCCATCAACCCCGTTCACTTGAACGCTTCCGCTTAGCGATCTACAAGGGTATGTAGATGCACTCTCCTTCCCCTCGTTGCTGGTTTCTCCATAGATAGATCTTGGTGACACGTAGGAAAATTTTGAATTTCTGCTACGTTCCCTAACACCCGCCACGATGCTCTGCTTGGAACTGCACCAACTGACATCTCCACCATTTAATAAAAACACGTATCCGGTTTGTGACTTAGAGTTATCCGGATCAGTGTCAAAGCTTGCATCGATGTAACCATTTACGACGAGCTCTTTGTCACCTCCATATACGAGAAACATATCCTTAGTCCTTTTCAGGTATTTCAGGATGTTCTTGACCGCTGTCCAGTGATCCACTCCTGGATTACTTTGGTACCTCCCTGCTAAACTTATAGCAAGGCACACATCAGGTCTGGTACACATCATTGCATACATGATAGAGCCTATGGCTGAAGCATAGGGAACACCTTTAATTTTCTCTCTATCTTCTACAGTGGTTGGGCATTGAGTCTGACTGAACTTCACACCTTGTAATACAGGCAAGAACCCTTTCTTTGCCTGATCCATTTTGAACTTCTTCAAAACTTTATCAAGGTATGTGCTTTGTGAAAGTCCAAGCATCTTGATCTATATCTATAGATCTTGATGCCCAATATATAAGTAGCTTCATCGAGGTCTTTCATTGAAATTTTTTATTCAAGTATCCTTTTATGCTATTCAAAAATTCAGTATCATTTCTGGTCAACAATATGTCATCTACATATAATATCAGAAATGCTACGGAGCTCCCACTCACTTTCTTGTAAATACAAGCTTCTCCAAAAGTCTGTATAAAACCATATGCTTTGATCACACTATCAAAGCGTATATTCCAACTCTGAGAGGCTTGCACCAGTCCATAAATGGATTGCTGGAGCTTGCATACTTTACACCTTTTGGATCAACAAAACCTTCTGGTTGCATCATATACAACTCTTCTTTAAGGTATCCATTAAGGAATGTAGTTTTGACATCCATTTGACAAATCTCATAATCATAAAATATGGCAATTGCTAACATAATTCGGACAGACTTAAGCATCGCTACGGGTGAGAAGGTCTCATCGTAGTCAACTCCTTGAACTTGTCGAAAACCTTTCACAACAAGTCGAGCTTTGTAGATAGTAACATTACCGTTAGTGTCAGTCTTCTTCTTGAAGATCCATTTATTCTCTATGGCCTGCTGATCATCGGGCAAGTCAACCAAAGTCCATACTTTGTTCTCATACATGGATCCCATCTCAGATTTCATGGCTTCAAGCCATTTTGTGGAATTTGGGCTCATCATCGCTTCCTCATAGTTCGTAGGTTCGTCATGGTCAAGTAACATGACTTCCAGAACAGGATTACCGTACCACTCTGGTGCGGATCTTACTCTGGTTGACCTACGAGGTTCGGTAGTAACTCGATCAAAAGTTTCATGATCATCATCATTAGCTTCCTCACTTACTGGTGTAGGAATCACTGGAACTGATTTCAGTGATGAACTACTTTCCAATAAGGGAGAAGGTACAATTACCTCATCAAGTTCTACTTTCCTCCCACTCACTTCTTTTGAGAGAAACTCCTTCTCTAGAAAGGATCCATTCTTAGCAACGAATATCTTGCCTTCGGATCTGTGATAGAAGGTGCACCCAACAGTCTCCTTTGGGTATCCTATGAAGACACATTTCTCTGATTTGGGTTTGAGCTTATCAGGTTGAAGATTTTTCACATAATCATCGCAGCCCCAAACTTTAAGAAACGACAACCTGGGTTTCTTGCCAAACCACAGTTCATAAGGTGTCGTCTCGACGGATTTAGATGGTGCCCTATTTAATGTGAATGCAGATGTCTCTAAAGCATAACCCCAAAACGATAGCGGTGAATCAGTGAGAGACATCATAGATCACACCATATCTAGTAAAGTACGATTACGACGTTCGGACACACCATTACGCTGTGGTGTTCCAGGTGGCGTGAGTTGCGAAACTATTCCGCATTAAATGAAGTCCAAACTCATAACTCAAATATTCGCCTCCACAATCAGATCGTAGAAACTTAATTTTCTTGTTACAATGATTTTCCACTTCACTCTGAAATTCTTTGAACTTTTCAAATGTTTCAGACTTATGTTTCATTAAGTAGATATACCCATATCTGCTCAAATCATCTGTGAAGGTGAGAAAATAACGATATCCGCCGCGAGCTTCAATGTTCATTGGACCACATACATCAGTATGTATGATTTCCAATAACTCTGTTGCTCGCTCCATTGTTCCGGAGAACGGAGTTTTTGTCATCTTGCCCATGAGGCATGGTTCGCAAGTACCAAGTGATTCATAATCAAGTGATTCTAGAAGTCCATCGGAATGGAGTTTCTTCATGCGCTTTACACTAATATGACCTAAACGGCAGTGCCACAAATAAGTTGCACTATCATTATCAACTCTTCATCTTTTGGCTTCAATACTATGAACATGTGTATCACTACTATCAAGATTTAGTAAAAATAGACCACTCATCAGGGGTGCATGACCATAAAAGATATTACTCATATAAATAGAACAACCATTATTCTCCGATTTAAATGAATAACCGTCTCGCATCAAACAAGATACAGATATAATGTTCATGCTCAACACTGGCACCAAATAACAATTATTTAGGTCTAATACTAATCCTAAAGGTAGATGTAGAGGTAGCGTGCCGACGGCGATCACATCGACTTTGGAACCATTTCCCACGCGCATCGTCACCTCGTCCTTAGCTAATCTTCGCTTAATCCGTAGCCCCTGTTTCGAGTTGCAAATGTTAGCAACTGAACCAGTGTCAAATACCCAGGCACTACTGCAAGCATTAGTAAGGTACACATCAATAACATGTATATAAAATATACCTTTCACTTTGCCATCCTTCTTCTCCGCCAAATACTTGGGGCAGTTTCTCTTCCAGTGACCAGTTCCTTTGCAGTAGAAGCACTCAGTCTCAGGCTTAGGTCCAGACTTGGGTTTCTTCACTTGAGCAGCAACTGGCTTGCTATTCTTCTTGAAGTTACCCTTCTTCCCTTTACCCTTTTTCTTGAAACTGGTGGTCTTGTTGACCATCAACACTTGATGCACCTTCTTGATTTCTACCTCCGCAACCTTTAGCATTGCGAAGAGCTCAAGAATTGCCTTATCCATCCCTTGCATATTATAGTTCATCATGAAGCTCTTGTAGCTTGGTGGCAGTGATTGAAGAACTCTGTCAATGACACTATCATCAGGAAGATTAGCTCCCAGTTGAGTCAAGTGGTTGTGGTACCCAGACATTCTGAGTATATGTTCACTGACAGAACTATTCTCCTCCATCTTGCAGCTGTAGAACTTATTGGAGACTTCATATCTCTCAATTCGGGCATTTGCTTGAAATATTAACTTCAACTCCTGGAACATCTCATATGCTCCATGACGTTCAAAACGTTGTTGAAGTCCCGGTTCTAAGCCGTAAAGCATGGCACACTGAACTATCGAGTAGTCATCAGCTTTGCTCTGCCAGGTGTTCATAACATCTAGCGTTGCTCCTGCAGCGGGTTTGTTACCTAGTGGTGCTTCCAGGACGTAATTCTTCTATGCAGTAATGAGGATAATCCTCAAGTTACGGACCCAGTCCATGTAGTTGCTACCATCATACTTCAACTTAGCTTTCTCTAGGAACGCATTAAAATTCAACGGAACAACAACACGGGCCATCTATCTACAACAACATAGACATGCAAAATACTACCAGGTACTAAGTTCATGATAAATTAAAGTTCAATTAATCAAATTACTTCAGAACTCCCACTTAGATGGACATCCCTCTAATCATCTAAGTGATCACGTGGTCCACATCAACTAAACCATGTCCGATCATCACGTGAGATGGAGTAGTTTTCAATGGTGAACATCACTATGTTGCTCATATCTACTATATGATTCACGCTCGACCTTTCGGTCTCCAGTGTTCCGAGGCCATATCTGCATATGCTAGGCTTGTCAAGTTTAACCTGAGTATTCCGCGTGTGCAAAACTGGCTTGCACCTGTTGTATGTGAACGTAGAGCTTATCACACCCGATCATCACGTGGTGTCTCGGCACGACGAACTATAGCAACGGTGCATACTCAGGGAGAACACTTATACCTTGAAATTTAGTGAGAGATCATCTTATAATGCTACCACCAAACTAAGCAAAATAAGATGCATAAAGGATAAACATCACATGCAATCAATATAAGTGATATGATATGGCCATCATCATCTTGTGCGGCGTCGGGGCATGGCTTGGGTGGAGGGCTGAGAGGCCTCTCTGTCGCGGCCACGAGGTGGCCGGTCTGCCATGTCATGTGCTGGTGATGTAGGTGCTTCCTCCTCTGATCGGGGTAGCAGCCTGCGCTTCGGGTAACTCTTGGAGGGGCGTTCGAGTTCATACTCTTCGGCCGCAAGGACTTTAGTCCATCTGTCAGCTAGCAAATCTTGGGCAGCTTTAAGCTGTTGCTGCTTTTTCTTGAGGCTGCTTGCCGTGGCTAAAAGCCTGCGTCTAAAACGCTCTTGTTCGGCGGGGTCTGATGGTATGACGAATTCGTCGTCATCGAGGCTTGCCTCGTCTTCGGAGGGAGGCGCATAGTTATCATCCTCTACCTCTCGGTCTGTCGCTCTCTCATGAGGGCTGGCTTCTCCATCTTCCTGTGCCGAATCTTGCTGGGGTGGGTGTTCTTCAGCGCTATCCGGGGTAGTATTATCTCCCGTGCCGGAATCACCATTTTTGCTTTGGCGGGATTTAGAGCGGCGCCGCTGACGCTGGCGCTTTGGCTGTTTCTTGGAGGCGTCATCCCCCATTGTTCCCTTTCCATCTCCGTCTTTTGGGGTATCCACCATGTATATGTCATATGACGAGGTGGCGTTCCAGTGCCCTACAGGTGCTGGTTCCTATTCGTCTCCTATATCGTCGTCCATGCCGTCGATGTCTTCGGAGCCAAAGTCAAGTATGTCGGTTAAATCGTCGACAGTGGCTACAAAGTGGGTGGTGGGTGGGTTTTGAATTTCCTCACCATCCGTATCCCACCCTTGCTGACCGTAGTTCGGCCAGGGCTCTCCTGATAAAGAGAGAGACTTAAGAGAATTCAGGATGTCACCAAAAGGCGAATGCTGAAAGATATCCGCGGCGGTGAACTCCATTACCGGCGCCCAATCGGATTCGTTTGGCAGGGGTGCGGGGGGCTCGGAGTTCGGAGAGGAATCCGGCTCTTCGGAGTCACGGGCCACGCGGAGTGCGGGGCTGGAGTTCGGCTCGATCGCCTTTGAGATCGCAGCCCCTGAGGCAGCATTGAACCGCTGATCCTCGATCGATGCAGTAGGTTCCGAATCAATGGTCGAAACCGATGCGTGTGCGGCCTCCAAGGCGCTGCTCGGCGGCAGAGCTATATCATGCCCATCGAGACAGTGCGGCACGCTTGGCTGTGGCTCGAATCCGTCGAAGATCAAGTCCCCGCGGATGTCAGACGTGCAGTTTAGGCTTCCAAACCTGACCTGATGGCCAGGGGCGTAGCTTTCGATCTGCTCAAGGTGGCCAAGCAAGTTGGCCCGCACTGCGAAGCCACCGAAGACGAGGATCTATCTGGGGAGAAAAGTCTCACCCTGGACCGCATCGTTGTTGAAGATCGAAGGAGCCATCGGGCCTAAAGGTGACGACACAGAGGAACTCTCAATGAAAGCACCAATGTCGGTGTCAAAACCGGCGGATCTCGGGTAGGGGGTCCCGAACTGTGCGTCTAGGCCGGATGGTAACAGGAGACAGGGGACACTTTGTTTTACCCAGGTTCGGGCCCTCTCGATGGAGGTAATACCCTAATCCTGCTTGATTAATATTGATGATATGGGTAGTACAAGAGTAGATCTACCACGAGATCAAGGAGGCTAAACCCTAGAAGCTAGCCTATGGTATGATTGTTGTGTATGGAGTTGATTCTGTCCTACGGACTACAACCCTCCGGTTTATATAGACACCGGATAGGGGTAGGGTTATATAGAGTCGGTTACAATGGTAGGAGATCTTGAATATCGCATCGCCAAGCTTGCCTTCCACGCCAAGGAAAGTCCCATCCAGACACGGGACGAAGTCTTCAATCTTGTATCTTCATAGTCCAGGAGTCCAGCTGCAGGTATAGTCCGGCTGCCCGAACACCCCCTAATCCAACGGACCCCAATAAAACAGCTTCCATCGGGGCACGACTGAACCCCGATGTAGACGCCGCACTGCGAGAGTTCCTACGAGAGAATTGGGACATTTTCGCCTGGCACCCTTCAGACATGCCAGGGATCCCACGCAGGCTGGCCGAACACAGCTTAAATATCCTAAAAGGATTCTAACCTGTCAAACAAGCCCTTCGGCGTTTTTCTGAACCCAAGAGACAGGCTATGGGAGAAGAGCTAGCCAAGCTATTGGAGGCCGGATTCATTAGAGACATAAAACATCCGGACTGGCTAGCAAACCTGGTGATGGTACCAAAGAATGACAAATCCTGGCGCCTGTGTGTCGACTTTAAAGACCTTAACAAGGCTTGCCCAAAGGATCCCTTCCCCTCTCTGGTATCGATCAAATTATCGATGCCACCGCAGGACACGACTCATTGTGTTTCCTCGACGCATACTCCGGTTACCATCAAATCAAGATGGCAGAATCAGACCAAGCTGCAACAGCATTCATCACACCATACGGCCCATTCTGCTTCAACACAATGCCCTTCGGGCTAAAAAACGTCGGCGCAACATACCAGTGCATGATCCAGACATGTCTGGCAAATCAGATTGGCAAAACAGTGGAGGCATATGTGGATGATGTGGTCATCAAATCAAGACATGTCGAATCTCTAGTAGACGACTTGAGGCTCACATTCGATAACCTCTGAAAATACGACATCAAGCTCAACCCAGAAAAATGCGTCTTCGGCGTTCCAGCCGGAAAGCTCTTGGGCTTCATTGTATCCGGTAGAGGAATTGAAGCAAATCCAGCCAAGATCCGAGCTTTGTCACAATTGGATATCCCAAAGGACCTCAAAAAAATACAAAAATTAACCGGATGCGTGGCGGCTCTTAAGCCGCTTCATCTCCCGCTTGGGAGAAAAGGCACTGCCCCTTTTCGCCTCCTTCGGCGCACCGAACACTTCGAGTGGACGGATGCCGCCAGGGCCGGACTCGATGAAATAAAAGCCATATTGGCAACAAACCCAGTCCTGGCCGCGCCAAACACCGGCGAACCAATGCTATTGTACATTGCAGCAACACATCAAGTTGTCAGTGCAATGCTCGTTGTTGAGCGGGAAACGGACGGACACAAATTCCCCCTTCAAAGGCCGGTCTACTACGTGTCCATTGTCCTCACTCCATGCAAATCATGGTACCCGCATTATCAAAAAATTGCATACGCGGTATTCATGGCATCCCGAAAGCTACGACACTACTTTCAAGAGTGTTCCATAACAGTAGCCTCGGAAGTACCACTTAACGATATTATCAACAACCGCGATGCAACGGGACGGATTGCAAAATGGGCCATCGAGCTCCTCCCGTTCGATATAACCTATAAGCCACGGCGAGCTATCAAGTCGCAAGTTTTGGCCGACTTCGTCGCAGAATGGACGGAGGCCGAACTCCCTAAAGAGTACGGCACATACTCAAACTGGATCATGCATTTCGACGGCTCCAAAATGTTGGCCAGACTGGGGGCTGGCGTCGTTTTGACGTCCCCCACAGGAGACACAGTCCAGTATGTACTCCAAATTATGTACACGGACTCCAACAACGCAGCCAAATACGAGGCCCTTCTACATGGCCTCCGGATGGCAGTATCCATGGGCATTCAATGCCTAGAGGTACGCGGGGATTCGAACCTCGCGATATCCCTAATAAACGGCGACTTCGACGCCAAGGACCCAAAAAAGGCAGCTTACCGCAACGCTGTCCTAAAAATGTCAGCTCAGTTCGAAGGGCTAGAGTTTCACCATATAGCCCGAGAAAACAATCAAGCAGCGGACGTCCTGGCATGCATCGGAGCAAAACGTGATGCAGTCCCCCCCAACATCTTTTTGGAAAGATTGTTCAAGCCATCTGTAGCATGGGAGGGAGAACCCGCAAATAACAGCCCGAACCCAGCAGCACAACTCGACACCGAACAATCGGACACAATTGGAGGCTTTGCCAATGAAATTACACCTTCAGCCCACATAATAATGGCGGTCATCGCCCCGTGGACAGAACCATTCCTAGCCTACCTTACTAGGCAGGAACTCCCGGAGGATCAAAACAAGGCCCGCTGCATAGTGCGGCGATCTAAGGCCTACAGAGTCCATGAGGGAGAGCTTTATAAGAAAAGCACTACCGGAGTCCTTCAAAGGTGCATCTCCGAAGAGGAAGGGCGGAACCTTCTGGCTGAAATTCATGCCGGACTCGGTGGTCACCACGCCACTGCTCGGTCCCTTGTTAGCAAGGCTTTCCGTACAGGCTTTTATTGGCCGACGGCCCGGGCAGACGCTCAGGACTTAGTCCAACGATGCGCTGGTTGCCAACTTTTTTCCAACCAAAGCCATATGCCACCCACCGCACTCCAAACTATACCAATCACCTGGCCTTTTGCGGTCTGGGGGCTTGACATGGTCGGACCCCTTAAAGGCGGGACCGATAGAAAGAAATACTTACTGGTCATGGTGGATAAATTCACCAAATGGATAGAAGCCAAGCCTGTTAAAACGGCCGAATCCGGACCTGTGATAGACTTCATATCCGGGGTTGTACACCGTTATGGCGTCCCCCACAGCATCATAACTGACAACGGCACAAACTTTACCGCAGACGAGGTAAAACTCTGGTGCAAAAACATGGGCATAAAGCTCGATTATGCTTCCGTCTATCACCCACAAACCAACGGCCAGGTCGAATGTGCAAACGGTCTTATTATGAGCGGCATCAAACCCAGATTAGTGCGGTCCCTTAAGGAATCTAATACGCACTGGGTAGAGGAGCTCGACTCCGTACTCTGGGGGCTGCGGACCACGCCAAATCGCACCACCGGATACACACCATTTTTTATGGTGTACGGCGCAGAGGCAGTCCTGCCCTGCGATATAATTCATGACTCACCCAGAGTGCGCATGTACGAAGAAAGAGAAGCCGAGCTCGATCGGCAGGACAACTTGGACGCCTTGGAGGAGGAGCGTGACGTGGCAAAAGCCCGTTCCGCATTTTATCAACAGCAGGCCCAAAGATATCAAAGCAGAGAAGTACGGGCCAAAAATTATAATGTTGGCGAACTAGTTCTACGCCTGCCGGATAAGAAAAAGGACAAACTCAAGCCCAAGTGGGAAGGTCCATTCATAATCGACCAAGTCCTGACTGGCGGGGCGTACCACATGCGAGATGCGTCGGATAACCGACTCGAGGCGAACCCGTGGAACGCCACCCGTCTCCGAAGATTCTATGCCTAGCGCTGGACTCTGTGTTCGTCTCCTTCCTCTGTCCATTTTTTGCATTTTTCTGTCTTACATTTATCTCCTTCCCCTCTTTTCTTTTATAGCCCTTAAAGGTTTATCTAGTGACGCGCCACTCGCGCTCATTAAACCTGGGGGCTTCTTTAACAGAAGCTTATTTATACGGGCTTCATGCCCAACACATGCGTCAAACTTCCGCATGTACCTTTTTCTTCACCATTATATGCATCGATATGACTTAAGTTTTGGCCAAGCTGGGTTGCCTGGCTCCTGTGCTTACCCCTACGTTCCCGATTGTTCGGCTAGGAGGTAAAGGGAGCACCTCTGCGATTGTTACTGCCGGGTCAGCGGGATGTGTACCTCAGACTGGGTGAAGCCGAAAGCTAGCGTTCTTAAGGGAATATTCGGTCGGTGAGACAAAAGATGATCTTTTTACCCATTTTATGAGCCCCCAGATGCTTTTTTCTGCGTCTTTTTACGCAGTCCGGACATGCACTTTAGGGCATGCCTCCCAGCGAAAGGAACCCCTAACGGAACTATTCTCTCTGGAAGATGTTTCTTACTAACCATGTAATATAACATAACTAGTTGGGCACTTGTCTGATAAAGCACTAATGACCCCTACGCCTGGTCTCCACGCATACCATGGTTGTTATATAACCGCTATGGTATTCGGACACACTCCGGACCATCAGGTCCCGAGGTTGAAGCGGAAAGGTCGGCAACGACAAACGATCTACAATCCGGCTAGAAGGCATTACACATGTCAATTCAAAATTACATAGTCATTCTGACTGATTGTATTCCTCTTCTATACCATCTAACAGGCTGTCTAATTTAAAGTCCTGCTAGGAATACTTCGCGGCCAACTCTACTTGGCCGTATACTAAGCTCACAGGGATCTCCTTCCCGTCAGGCTCCACTGGTCCGACCTCGGCCATGTGGTTTGGGTCAGACTTCGTAAAATGGGTCTTCACCATGGCCCAGGCTTCCCGAGCGCCTTGTCGGCAGGCCGATATCTTCCACAAACGGAAGCGCCGCCGAGCTCCCTTCAGCTTCTCCGCAAGCTCTCCAAGGCCTTCGGGCACGGAGTGGGCAGGCCATAAGGCTCGGGCAACGCCTCGCATCGCCTGCCGAACTCGCTCGTGCAGTTGCATGAGTTTGGGAAGAAGGTCACCCATAGAACCGGGCATCTCCTCTGCAGGACGACCTGTGAGCATACCTACAGACATTACTCTGTTAGTCGACTTCCTCGCCGAACTCTTTTTTCAAAGTTCGTTCAAGCACTTACTAAAAATGCTACGTCGAAGCCGCTGATCCTCCTTCGTGGAGTCCAAAAGCTGGCCATGAACATCTTTAAGTTCGACGTCCAGCTTGGTGTTGGCATCCTAAAGATCATTCCTCTCTCGCCTCACCCTCGTCAACATACTCTCACCGGCCTTTAGCTGGCGTAAGAGTTGTTGCTTGTCCGGATCGAGTCCGGCGCCATCTGCAATTTGATTTGTCAGATTTACACCCACACCGCACAATACTAATCTTTCGAAGTCTATTTTACCTGAGGGGGTCCCTTTGGGCTCCCCTGCTGCGGCTAGTGTGGCCTCTAGTTGGGCCTTGCACTTTTCCAGCTCCTGGACAGTACAATATTCTTCTTTGTAAGAACCTGCATATTAAATGATCCTTAAATCAATTTCTCTAACTGTTTCAAGTCTCGGGGGCTACTGGCATATATATATATATAATTAACCAAAATTTTCTTACCCGTATGTCTTTCACATACTGCTCCGTGGCTCTGGCTAAACCATTTTGAGCGGCACGGAGGTACGCATCTCCCGAATTAAAGGCATCTAAAGCCTCTTGGGAGAAACAAGCGTCGCGTAGAATTGTCCGGCGATGCCTGTGGTTCATGGCACTCTCCACTTCTGAATTTGTGGCGGACAGCCTGTCCGCATCCTCTGTCGGAGGAACGACCGGTGTGCGCCTTGTACTTGCCTCCGCTTCCTGGCCAGACGTTCGAGCCTGGCTGGTGGAGGCGCGATTGGCAACCTCTCCGGATGTAGTCCGGCGAGGTCTCTTCGTCCTGAAGATAGCACGAGCGTTAATATGCCCTGATAGAATAACTCCAGGGAAAAAGAGGGTGCACTATACCTTTGCGCCGGAATTTCAGTCCGGACTTCATTCCTTTTTGCCCTATGGGGCTCTGCGGCCCCTCGTTGGCTGGTCGCCGTAGGTTCGGCCTCCTGCCTCGGAAATCTCCCCTGCAAAACACGGTTGACGTCAGAAACACCGAAATACGCAAGAGTGGAATCCCTCTCAAGGGAATGAGACTCCGGTTTCCGTCACCTGGGAGGCCGGGATTAACCCTGGGTAATCAGCCGTGATGGCTACCAAGGTATTGTCCTTGCTTAGCTGATAAAACACCCCGTCGATAAGCTCCACCGATATGTCCGGATCCTCTTCGAAGTCTGGATCGAGGGACCATTCTGGGTCCTCGGGCTGTGGAGGGCGGCTGCTTATATTCTTTACCTCCTGTCGCAGTTCCTGCAGTGAAGTCGTTAGACTACCTATCTAACCACGGGAGTATCAAACAAACGGGCAAGCGCAATTGTTCACTTACCCAACTTGGAGGATCGTACATACTAAATCCGGCCTGCGGGTTGACGCGGAGGAATTCCTCCTTCTCTCTCTTGTACAGAGAGGATAAGATCTTTTCTAGAGCGGCGGCTGAGTCCGGCCCTTTACGACCGTAACGGGTGGCGTCATCCTCCCTGTTGAATTCCCACATTGGGTGGCCTCTATATTGAAGTGGCTGCACCCCCCGCATAATGCATGCGGCCATGACTCCAATCATTGTTAGTCCGGAATGAGCCAACAATCTTATCCGGCCCATTAGGTAAAGGACGTCTCTGTCGCTTTCTCTCTGAGAGCTCCTCGCACGCTAGCTCAAGCGTTTCTTCAATGGAGCACTGTTGAACTCAGGGTGACCGACCCGGGTAGGGTCCGGTAGCGGGACGTCATCTATGTAAAACCATTTCGAAGTCCAGTCCTCGGATGCTTCCTTTGGGGTTCCGGATAGGTATCCGGTCCCGGCGATGCGCCATACTTCGGTTCCGCCCACTTGGTATATGGACCCCTTTTGAGAACGGGGCACCAGGCAGAATAACCTCTTCCACAGCGCGAAATGAGCCTCAACGCCTAAAAATAGCTCGCAAAGGGCGACGAAACCCGCAATATGCAATACGGAGGCGGGCGTGAGATTGTGCAGCTGGAGGCCGTAGAACTCCAGAAGCCTGCGAAGAAATGGATGAATTGGGAATCCCAGTCCCCTTATTAGATAGGTGACGAGGCACATCCGCTCTCCTTTAGAGGGATTGGGGGTGCTCTCTGCTTGCTCTCCACCGTTATAGGTGGCGAGTCCGGATCGGACCGGGACCATATAGGCCTGAGGGAGAAATCCCTTGGCCTGAAGCGACACTAGCTCGCTGTGCGGGATGGAGCACCTCTCCCAGTCTCCAGGTTTAGGGCTGGAAGGGCGAGAGGAGGAGCTGGGACGGCTGGCCATGTTGGAATGGAGCTTTGCTGGAAGCGCTTTGATGATAACTCGCGGAAAGGAGAAGATGTGGTTTGGACCTAAATCCCCATCCCATTAAATAGGCGGCTCGTTTATACGGCTAGGGGTGTGGGTGTAAAAAACGCCCTGACTTTTCGCATTCGTTTGACACGTGGAAGATGGCCATTATTGGGCATGGAAGCCGAGGAGCACTACATTACAAAAATCGGACATTATTCCTACAAGTACACAAGATTTGGAGAAGAACCCGCCTTGCAATGCCGAACAATCTGCGCACCGGACTCATCGTCATTGAAGCCTGGTTCGGGGGCTACTGAGGGAGTCCTGGATTAGGGGGTGTTCGTGTAGCCGGACTATACCTTCAGCCGGACTCCAGGACTATGAAGATACAAGATTGAAGACTTCGTCTCGTGTCCGTATGGGACTTTCCTTGGCGTTGCAGATATTCAAGATCTCCTACCATTGTAACTGACTCCATGTAATCCTAACCCTATCCGGTGTCTATATAAACCGGAGGGTTGTAGTCCGTAGGACAGAATCAACTTCATACACAACAATCATACCATAGGCTAGCTTCTAGGGTTTAGCCTCCTTGATCTCGTGGTAGATCTACTCTTGTACTACCCATATCATCAATATTAATCAAGCAGGAGTAGGGTTTTACCTCCATCGAGAGGGCCCGAACCTGGGTAAAACAAAGTGTTCCCTGCCTCCTGTAACCATCCGGCCTAGACGCATAGTTTGGGACCCCCTACCCGAGATCCACCGGTTTTGACACCGACAACCGTCATGATCACCATCGTCACCGGCTTGACACCTTGATCTTCATCGAAGCATCGTTGTTGTCTCGCCAACTATTACTTCTACGACTATCGCTACCGCTTAGTGATAAAGTAAAGCAATTACATGGCGATTGCATTTCATACAATAAAGCGACAACCATATGGCTCCTGCCAGTTGCCGATAACTGTGTTACAAAACATGATCATCTCATACAATAAAATTTAGCATCATGTCTTGACCATATCACATCACAACATGCCTTGAAAAAACAAGTTAGACGTCCTCTACTTTGTTGTTGCAAGTTTTACGTGGCTGCTACAGGCTGAGAAAGAACCGTTCTTACCTACGCATCAAAAACCACAACGTGGTATAGTGATTGCTTTTTGATCTTCAGAAAGAACCCTGTTCATTGAATCCGATTCAACTAAAGCTGGAGAAACAGACACCCACTAGCCACCTGTGTGCCAAGCACGTCGGTAGAACCAGTCTCGTGTAAGCGTACGCGTAATGTCGGTCTGGGCCGCTTCATCCAACAATGCCGCTGAATCAAGAATCAACTAGTGACGGCAAGCAATATGTATATACCCACGCCCACAACTCCTTTGTGTTCTACTCGTGCATATAACATCTATGCATAGACCTGGCTCAGATGCCACTGTTGGGGAACGCAGTAATTTCAAAAAAATTCCTATGCACACGCAAGATCATGGTGATGCATAGCAATGAGTGGGGAGAGTATCATCTACGTACCCTCATAGACCGTAAGCGGAAGCGTTATGAAAACGCGGTTGATGTAGTCGTACGTCTTCACAATCGACCGATCTAGCACCGAAGGTACGTCACCTCCACGATCTGCACACGTTCAACTCGATGACGTCCCGCGAACTCACGATCCAGTAGAGCTTCGAGGGATATTTTGTCAGCACGAGGGCGTGATGACGGTGATGATGTTGCTACCGGAACAGGGCTTTGCCTAAGCACCGCTATGATATGACCGAGGTGGATTATGGTGGAGGGGGGCACCGCACACGGCTAAAAGATCAATGATCAACTTGTGTGTCTATGGGGTGCCCCCCTCCCCCGTATATAAAGGAGTGGAGGAGGGGGAGGGGCTCGGCCTCTCTAGGCGCGCCCAAGGGAGTCCTACTCCCACCGGGAGTAGGATTCCCCCTTCCCATGTTTGGTTTTAGGAGAGAAGGAAGGAGGAGGAAGAAGGAAGGAAAGGGGGGCCGGCCCCTTCCCAATTCGGATTGGGCTTGGGTGGGGGGGCGCCCCCTCCTTTGCTTCTTATCCCTCTCTTCCACTAAGGCCCAATAAGGTCCATACAACTCTGGGGGGTTCCGGTAACCTCCCGGTGCTCCGGTATACTCCCGATTTTACCTGGAACTATTCCGACGTCCAAACATAGGCTTCCAATATATCGATCTTTACGTCTCGCCATTTCGAGACTCCTCGTCATGTCCGTGATCAAATCCGAGACTCCGAACTACCTTCGGTACATCAAAACACATAAACTCGTAATACCGATCGTCACCGAACGTTAAGCGTGCGGACCCTACGGGTTCGAGAACTATGTAGAAATGACCGAGACATGTCTCCGGTCAATAACCAATAGCCAAACCTGGATTCTCATATTGGTTCCTACATATTCTATGAAGATCTTTATCGGTCAAACACGCATAACGTTATACGTTGTTCCCTTTGTCATCGGTATGTTACTTGCCTGAGATTCGATCGTCGGTATCCCAATACCTAGTTCAATCTCGTTATCGGCAAGTCTCTTTACTCGTTCCGTAATGCTACATCCCGTAACTAACTCATTAGCTACATTGCTTGCAAGGCTTATAGTGATGTACATTACCGAGAGGGCCTAGAGATACCTCTCCGACAATCGGAGTGACAAATCCTAGTCTTGATCCATGCCAACTCAACAAACACCATCGGAGACACGTGTAGAGCACCTTTATAATCACCCAGTTATGTTGTGACGTTTGGTAGCACACAAAGTGTTCCTCCGGTATTCGTGAGTTGCATGATCTCATAGTCATAGGAACATGTATAGTTATGGAGAAAGCAATAGCAACAAACTAAACGATCATCGTGCTAGTCTAATGGATGGGTCAAGTCAATCACATCATTCTCTAATGATGTGATCCCGTTAATCAAATGACAACTCATGTCTATGGTTAGGAAACATAACCATCATTGATTCAATGAGCTAGTCAAGTAGAGGCAAACTAGTGACACTCTGTTTGTCTATGTATTCACACATGTACTAAGTTTCCGGTTAATACAATTCTAGCATGAATAATAAACATTTATCATGATATAAGGAAATATAAATAACGACTTTATTATTGCCTCTAGGGCATATTTCCTTCAGGGATTGCATATTTAGTCATTCAGTACAATGCATGTTGCAAAACAACAATTGAAAAACGAAAAGGCATGTTAACTGCAATATCCTTAACAGGAACCAAATATCGTAATTCATAGTGGTATTGTTGAAACTGTTATTGATGAAATTGAACTGCACGGCAAATAGTTGCACATATAGAGCAGCACATTGTGAAGAACTGAAGTAAACAAGTCATAAGGACATCTCTAGGCGATCCTTAGAAAGTTAAAGGACTAAAACCCTTAGTGGATATACTCCAGCAATTTTTGGCCTTTTCTAGTCGATCCCCTAAACTTAAGGTTGTAAACTTCAATTTGATCAAGTTCAAACAGGTTCAACCGAAAGTAGCATGTGTTCAAACATAAACATAGATAGTTTTGCATAACCGAACATAAAACATAAATTTAAACTAAGCTAAACTACTTTCGGTCGAACTAGAGGTCGAGCCAATCCTTCCTCGTCATGTACGGTGTGCCGCGAGCCGGGTCCAGGCCAGTACCGTTGTCGGGGTCGTTGGGGAAGGCATTCCTCCACTAGTCGACGCCGATATCCTTGTCCTCGGGGCCCACCTCAACGCCCTCCGCGCCGTCGTCGTCGCCGCCTTCGACCTCGTCATCAGAGGAGAGCGCGATAACCTTGCCGCCCTCCGCACCACCGTCCTCGCTACCTTCGATCTCGTCATCGGAGGAGAGCGCGATAACCTCACCGCCCTCTGCACTGGCAAAGATCGCCCGCTCCGCCTCCACGAGCTCCGGGTGCTGCTGACGGAGCTCTTGCATGTAGGCCTCATCAGTGGCCTCGGCCTCGAGGCGCTCCCACGGCTCGCGGTCCTCCTGCGCCATAGCTGAGCTCACCACCCCTGGCTCCGGCGGAACGAGGTCGGCAGGACGTGTGCCGAAGGGGAAATTGAGCCTAGTCGTCGCACCGTGGTAGCAGACCTGCCAACAGTCATACTCCATGGCCGCAAGCTCGGCCATGTGGAAGCTACCGAGCCACTGGCGGGTGTGGGTCTCTCGATCTGTAATCTCGGCGACCCACATCCCCCACCGCCGCTGCCGGACCCCGAGGTAGGACTTCGTCGGCTGCCGTGTCCGGGGGAGGACGAGGAAGTCCTCGAACCGGTGTAGGGGCGCGGTGGTAGGCAGATCGGGGGACCGGCGACGGTGGATCGGGCCTGCGGAGGATGATGGGGACACCTCGGCGGCCACCTCGTCGGCATCGGGCGAAAAGGCCGCGATAAACCTCTTTTTGGCCATTGGCTCCTCGAGTTCCCTGGCACACAGGCAGAGGTTGAGGATGGAGGCGCCGGTGATGGCGGCGACCTACCGATGGTTTCGAGGGTTGTGTGTGTCTGTGTGAGCGGAGGTTGTGTTTGAGGAAATACTGCGGCAACTGAAAATTTTACTAGGCGGGAGTAACAAGGCGAGGCTACTGAAAATTTTGATCAAGGGCGAGCAAATATTTTTGAGATTGCGAGGGATGCAGAGGCGGGAGTAAAATGCCGGGGCTACTGGAAATTTGAATCAAGGGACTGAAGTAGAGCGGGAGTAACAGACATCGCACACGGTCCGCACATACTAATCGTGTGCTATCAAACATTAAAACCTCCCAGGCGGTAGATATTTTCGAGATTGCGAGGGATGTTGAGTCGGGAGTTTTTGGGGAGCGAGCTAGTGTGCTTGACACGCCGGCTGTGGACTGTAGCCGATGCACCTTCTCGCGTAAGCCATAGGCGTACTATACATCGATGGCGCTCCAAGATATTTTGTACTACATCTCACATGTTTGGTGATAATAAACTGTGTGGGGTCTACTTGATTAGAATTACAAAATGGGGTCACAGTGGCAATGGATGCTGTTTGAATTGCTAGACCTTTTATCTACAGTGAACATGCAACTATATGTGTGTCGTAAAAGAATTGGAATTATTCAGGTTTCATTTGGACATTTTATACATTAAACTGGTTTCTAGCCATTTCAGGTGCACAATTACAAATTAAACTACATGCACATGCTCCGGTGCATACAAATAGGTTGAAAAATCAAATATGTGTCCTTTAGTGCATGCTTAGGTCCCATGCAAGAAATGGAATGGATCTTTTGGGGTTCGTTTGGCCTTTTTTATACATCAACTGGGTTTTCTAGGCATTTTATGTGCATAATTCAAATTTGAACTACAAGCACATGCTCCAATGCACTAAAGTTGATTGAAAAATCACATGTATGTCCTTGGGTGAATTTCTAGGTCCCATGCAAGAGATGGGAATGAATTTCAAACACCAGGGCACTGTTGATTGTCGGCAAAACATTGAGATACCTGGTTTTTAAATTCTAGTAAATCCAAAACTCGTCTAAAATTCATGAAACTTGGCATGCTATCATGGAGCGGCATCAACATGCCGTGGTGAAAATGTTGTCCCATTTGGGGCAGGTTTGGGTATAAGCTTCTCACAACAAGCATGATGGTTTCGATAGGGAACGTACCACCTTTGGGGACGGGACGACATCCATTGCCTCTTATTGCTTTCAAAATTTTTCTAGTGTCAACATAGAACAACAGGAGTGTTGTGTTTAATCTTGGAATTTTTCGGGGTTCGTTTGGCCTTTTTTATACATTAACTGAGTTTTCTAGGCATTTCATGTGCATAATTCAAATTTGAACTACAAGCACATGCTCCAATGCACCAAAGTTGGTTTGAAAACTCATATGTGTGTCCTTGGGTGAATTTCTAGGTCCCATGCAAGAGATGGGAATGAATTTCAAACACCAGGGCACTGTTGATTGCCGGCAAAACATCGAGATACCTGGTTTTTAAATTCTACTAAATCCAAAACTCATCTGAAATTCATGAAACTTGGCAAGCTATCATGGAGCGGCATCAACATGCCGTGGTGAAAATTTTGTCCCATTTGGGGTAGGTTTGGGTATAAGCTTCTCAAAAACCAGACCTTCTCACAACAAGCATGATGGTTTTGATAGGGAACGTACCACCTTTGGGGACGGGACGATATCCGTTGCCTCTTATTGCTTTCAAAAAATTTCTAGTGTCAACATAGAACAACAAGAGTGTTGTGTTTAATCTTGGAATTTTTCAGGGTTCGTTTGGCCTTTTTTATACATTAACTGGGTTTTCTAGGCATTTTATGTGCAAAATTCAAATTTTAACTACAAGCACATGCTCCAATGCACCAAAGTTGGTTGAAAAATCACATGTGTGTCCTTGGGTGAATTTATAGGTCCCATGTAAGAGATGGGAATAAACTTCAAACACTAGGGCACTGTTGATTGCCGGCAAAACATTGAGATACCTGGTTTTCAAATTCTAGTAAATCCAAAAATCGTCTGAAATTCATGAAACTTGGCATGCTATCATGGAGCGGCATCAACATGCCGTGGTGAAAATTTTGTCCCATTTGGGGCAGGTTTGGGTATAAGCTTCTCACAAACCAGAGCTTCTCACAACAAGCATGATGGTTTCGATAGGGAACGTACCACCTTTGGGGACGGGACGATATCCGTTGCCTCTTATTGCTTTAAAAAAAATTCTAGTGTCAACATAGAACAACAGGAGTGTTGTGTTTAATCTTGGATTTTTTCGGGGTTCGTTTGGCCTTTTTTTATACATTAACTGGGTTTTCTAGGCATTTTATGTGCATAATGCAAATTTGAATTACAAGCACATGCTCCAATGCACCAAAGTTGGTTGAAAAATCACATGTGTGTCCTCGGGTGAATTTCTAGGTCCCATGCAAGAGATGGGAATTATATTCAAACACCATGGAACTGTTGATTGCCGGCAAAATGTTGAGATGTCTGGTTTTTAAATTCTAGTAAATCCAAAACTCGTCTGAAATTCATGAAACTTGGCATGCTATCATGGAGCGGCATCAACATGCCGTGGTAAAAATTTTGTCCCATTTGGGGCAGGTTCGGGTATAAGCTTCTCATAAACCAGAGCTTCTCACAACAAGCATGATGGTTTTGATAGGGAACGTACCACCTTTGGGGACGGGACGATATCCGTTGCGTCTTATTGCTTTCAAAAAAATTCCAGTGTACATAGAACAACAGGAGTATTGTGTTTAATCTTGGAATTTTTTGGGGTTCATTTGGCCTTTTTTATAAATTAACTGGGTTTTCTAGGCATTTTAATGTGCATAACTCAAATTTGAACTACACTCCAAATTTTCCTATCAGAACTATGTGCTTAAACGGCCCAATGAACAGTGCAACCCAGCCCACCACTAGTCTCCTTCAACCTCTTGTTCATCCCCATCAAGCTGGAGGCAGAGCGCTCGTTCAAGTCGCTGATGCACACACGTCATCCATCCCGCGGTTCTCCCCTTGGTTAAGACGTCGCCAGCGCACCCTCTCGAAACCCTAGTATCTGTTCTTCCCCTCGCACATTCCCTCTCCAGATGCACTGCGTCGAAGCTGCTGCCATCGTCGCCGCCTCATCATTTCCGCATCTGTCGCCGTCCCCTTCGGTCGAGCTTGCGCCAGGAGCTCCACCTGCCTCCCCTGCTTCCCCTACGTGGACCAACTCGAGCTCGGAGCACCCACCTCGACCGAATCGACCGCCTTCTTCAACCTCTGCCGCCGGTCGTCGCCGTCGGGTCCTCCACCACCGAACCACCCCGGCCTACCCGAACATGCTCACGAGCTTCGCGGTGAGGCCCTTGACCGATTCCCCCGCTTTTCCCTTTCGATCTGTAACCGTAGCCTTCGTCATAGTCGCCACTATAGCCTGCTGATGCATAGCCGGTGTTTCCTACTGATGCTTTGCTGTTGCTGCTTTTTGCTGTTGTTGCCGCTGCTCCATTGCTGTTGCTTGCCCGCGCTGCTTGCCTCCTGCTACTGCTAGCCGCTGCTGCTTGCTGCTTCTACCGTCACCGCTGCTGCCTAGCGCTGCCGCCACTCGCCTCCTGCTGCGCCGTCGTGCTCCGCACGCTCGGCCGCCCCGCCCGCGCCGTCCGCTTCTCACCCCGCCCGCGGCTCGCCTCGTCGGCGCGGGCGTGCCGCCGCTCCCGCCTGTCACTGCACACTAGCTACGCCTCGCCTCTGCCCGGCGCCGGCGCCGCCCGCTTGTCGGCTGCCCATGCCCGCCTCCTGGCACCGGGGCCGCCATCGCTCCCCCTGGTGCGTGCTTGCCCAGGCACTGGAGCCGACCCTGTTAGATTAGGGATAGGATAGGGTTGGTGATTAATTAGTTTAGGTGTATATGACATGTAGTTCCCACCTTATTTTAACTTAAACAAAATCAGTTTAGAAATTATTAGGACACTGACATGTGGGACCCGCATGCACTATTCACTATGTTGACCAGTCTTTGTTGACTCAATCAACTGGGCCATCTGACCCCACATGTTAGCCTCGGTGGTGCACTATGGGTGCACTGCACCGGGTGCATCTAGTGTTTTCCACTGTGATTTTTGAATTAAAACTAAATCCAGAGATTTCAACATATTGTTTAAACTTCAGAAATTAATAGAAAATAAACCGCAACTCGGATGAAAATGTTTTGTACATGAAAGTTGCTCAGAACGACGAGATGAATCCGAATACGTGGTCCGTTTACCTGTCAGATGCCTCTAACTATCTGAACATGGAACATTCCCCTCCGGTCATCTGTCTGACACAGGTCCGGAACCGGGAAATCATTCCCGGTTGACTTCCCCCTTCACCTATATCGTGTAGCCATACGTTAGGTCACACACGGCACATCATATTGCCATGTTATGCTTTGTGATGCTATGTTTGCTTTATATTTATTGTTTCTTCCCCCTCTTCTCTCTGGTAGACCCCGAGACCGATGTTGCCCATGTGATCGACTACGTCTCCGACAACCCTTCTTCCTTTATAACAGAGGTTCCAGGCAAGCAAACCCCCCTTGAGCATTCCGATATCGCCCATTTATTTCCCTCTCATGCTTGCATTAGAACTGCTATTGCTTTTTGTATGATCCTACTCTGATGCATAGCCTATTTTTGTTACCTGCTTTCATACCTTACCTGCTTATTCTAAACTGCTTAGTATAGGTTGGTTAGAGACCCATCAGTGACCCCCACCTTGTCCCAGTTGCCTCGCTTTATGTTCGATGACTCGATCAACGTGATCGACGTCCAGGCCCCGACACCGCACATCACCCCCCTAGATGTACGACTCTGTAGAGTTACTATCGAGTGCCGAGGGTGACACCTCATACATCACTCCTGATGAAATCTCTGTAGTGTAGCTATTCGGTCATGGTCATCGAGGGTGATTTCCTCCTTAACCACTTCCGATACAGCTCTGTCGTGCAACCCCTCAAGTGTGAACCTCGAGGGTGGATCCTCTTACATTCACCTTGATGATTACATCAAGTGGAATTCACCGGGGGTGATTCCTCGGGTTTTCCCCTTGATGTTTGGACACACGGATACTTGGACTTTAGAACTGTTACTTGGAAAGGCGGGTTGACCTTGAGAGGTACCCGCGAGTGATGTGGAGACGGGTTGACCTGGAGGGTACCCGAGAGTTGAACACGAGGCGTGGCCAGGCATTCTTAGCCCTTGCCGCAAGTACTCGAGACGGGGCGACGGGGTCACATCTTTCATGAATCTCTGCTCGTGACCGCACTACCAACACACTAACAGTTTGGATATTTGATCTGAGGGGCCTCTGGCCTGATAGCACTAACCACCACGTCGGCATAGTATGGGCGTTCTGCGTCGTATGCATTAGCCGAAGCTTAATAGACGTCAGCGACTGAGTGGCGCGCGCCGGGTTGGACTGCGTAAGCTCTTGCCTTGTTTAAGGAGGTAGCTAGGTATGCTCACAGGCCGCGTACTCAACGTGCAAGAGTTCCAGGGAGATGGCCCATGACCCCTGGGGGCATAGGCTTAGTCCGACGTGCTGACCTCTCTATTAAGCCTAGGTCGGGTTGCGACGTATTGTTTGGCCGAGGCCGGGCATGACCTAGGAAAGTGTGTCCGGCCGGAGTTAATCGAGCGTGGTGGGTAAGTTGGTGCACCCCTGCAGGGAAGAAAACATCTATCGATAGCCTGTCCTACGGTAACGGACGCTCGGAGTTGTATCCTGATCGATACAACTAGAACTGGATACTTGAGGTGATAACTGGATAGTATGGCTCTGGGATTGCTTTCTCGCAGGGAGTCGAGAAAGTATCTCTGGCCGAGGTTGATAACACTACTACTACTTTACATTATGTTGATCTGTACTCTTCTATATGTTGCAAGATGCTAGTCTTCGATAGGCTAGGCTTTCCCCTTCTCTTCTGGCATTCTGCAGTTTAGTCCACAGGTACAACCCATTCGTTTGATATAGATGCATTCTTAGTTTAGATCTGATGTAAGTCTCGCGAGTACTTTGGATGAGTACTCACGGTTGCTTTGCTACCTCTTTTCCCCCCATACCCGATTGTTGCGACCATATGACGGATCCCAGGAGCCAGACGACACCACTGATGATTACTACTACCTAAGGGTGCCTACTACTACATGACAGCCGCTGTCGACCTGGAGTAGTTAGGAGGCTCCCAGGCAGGAGGCCTTACCTTTTCGATCATAGATCCTTTTGTGCCAGCCTTCTTAAGGCAAACTTGTTTAACTTATGTCTATACTCAGATATTGTTGCTTCCGCTGACTCTTGTGTATTCGAGCTTATGTATTCGAGCCTTCGAGGCCCCTGGCTTGTAATATAAAGCTTGTATTATTTTAATTTTTGTCTAGAGTTGTGTTGTGATATCTTCCCGTGAGTCCTTGCTCTTGGTCGTACACATTTGCTTGTATGATTAGTGTACGATTGAATCGAGGGCGTCACACACATGCTCCAATGCACTATGGTTGGTTGAAAATCTAATCTGTGTCCATGGGTGAATTTCTAGGTCCCATGCAAGAGATGGGAATGAAATTCAAACACCAGGGCACTGTTGATTGCCGGCAAAACGTTGAGATGCCTGGTTTTTAAATTCTAGTAAAACCAAAACTCATCTGAAATTCATGAAAGTTGGCATGCTATCATGGAGCGGCATCAACATGTCGTGTTAAAAAAATTGTCCCATTTGGGGCAGGTTCGGGTATACGCTTCTCACAAACCAGAGCTTCTCACAACAAGCATGATGGTTTCGGTAGGGAACGTCCCACCTTTGGGGACGAAACTATATCCATTGCCTCTTATTGCTTTCAAAAAATTTCTCGTGTCAACATAGAACAACAGGAGTGTTGTGTCAATTTTTGGGATTTTTCAGGGTTCGTTTGGACATTTTTATGCATTAACTGAGTTTTCAATGCATTTATGTGCATAATTCAAATTTGAACTACATGCACATGCTCCAGTGCATATAAATTGGTTGAAAAATCAAATCTGTGTCCTTGGGTGCATGCTTAGGTCCCATGCAAGAGATGGGAATGAATTTCAAACACTAGGGCACCGTTGACTGCCGGCAAAACATTGAGATGCCTGGTTTTTGAATTCTAGTAAATCCAAAACTCGTTTGAAATTCAGGAAACTTGGCATGCTATCATGGAATGGTACCCGGCATGCTGTGGCATTTTTTGTGTCCATTTTGGGAGAAGGCGCACTCGAATAATGACAACCAACAAAAACATTTTGAAAAAATAGCTGCCACTTTAATATCTCAAATGTTTGTATAATTCAAACTGTGTGTGTTCTGTTAACCATTCACATGATGCCACATGTCTTGGTTTTAATGGTTGTAGGAGGTGCCGTGCGGACAGCTGCTTGACCTTGACTGAACGGGAGGTGTGCGAGCGCAGTCCGGTGCGCAGGATGACCGAGAGGTGTGCAAGATTTCCTCCAATGCGCGGGCTCACCGGGAAGCGTGTGAGCTGTACGCTAAGCAGGCTCACTGGGAAAGGGGGCCCTTTGGCTTCCATGGCCGCCCGCCTTCCTCTCCATTAATGGCGCCTGAGCCACTGTTTAACACGGACGGCCTTACTGTTCGCCTCCCATTCCCCTCCCTCCCGCAGACCTCCACCAATGCCATGGCGCAGAATGACCTCACACACGGCACATCATATTGCCATGTTATGCTTTGTGATGCTATGTTTGCTTTATATTTATTGTTTCTTCCCCCTCTTCTCTTCGGTAGACCCCGAGACCGTTGTTGCCCATGTGACCGACTACGTCTCTGACGACCCTTCTTCCTTTACAACAGAGGTTCCAGGCAAGCAAACCCCCCTTGAGCATTCCGATATCGCCCATTTCTTTCCCTCTCATGCTTGCATTAGAACTGCTATTGCTTTCTGTATGATCCTACTCTGATGCATAGCTTGTTTTTGTTACCTGCTTTCATACCTTACCTGCTTATTCTAAACTGCTTAGTATAGGTTGGTTAGAGACCCATCAGTGCCCCCCACCTTGTCCCAGTTGCCCCGCTTTATGTTCGATGACTCGATCAACGTGATCGACATCCAGGCCTCGACACCGCACATCACCCCCCTATATGTACGACTCTGTAGAGTTACTATCGAGTGCCGAGGGTGACACCTCATACATCACTCCTGATGAAATCTCTATAGTGTAGCTATTCGGTCATGGTCATCGAGGGTGATTTCCTCCTTAACCACTTCCGATACAGCTCTGTCGTGCAACCCCTCAAGTGTGAACCTCGAGGGTGGATCCTCTTACGTTCACCTTGATGATTACATTGAGTGGAATTCACCGGGGGTGATTCCTCGGGTTTTCCCCTTGATGTTTGGACACACAGATACTTGGACTTTACAACTGTTACTTGGAAAGGCAGGTCGACCTTGAGGGGTACCCGCGAGTGATGTGGAGACGGGTTGACCTGGAGGGTACTCGAGAGTTGAACACGAGGCGTGGCGGGGCATTCTTAGCCCTTGCCGCAAGTACTCGAGACGGGGCGACGGGGTCACATCTTTTGTGAGTCTCTGCTCGTGACCGCACTACCAACACACTAACGGTTTGGATATTTGATCCGAGGGGCCTCTGGCCTGATAGCACTAACCACCACGTGGGCATAGTATGGGTGTTTTGCGTCGTATGCATTAGCCGAAGCTTAATAGACGTCAGCGATTGAGTGGCGCACGCGGGGTTGGACTGCGTAAGCTCCTGCCTTATTTAAGGAGGTAGCTAGGTCTACTCACCGGCCGCGTACGCAACGTGCAGGAGTTCCCGGGGAGATGGCCCATGACCCCTCGGGGCATAGGCTTAGTCCGACTTGCTGACCTCTCTATTAAGCCTAGGCCGGGTTGCGATGTATTGTTTGTTCGAGGCCGGGCATGACCTAGGAAAGTGTGTCCGGCCGGAGTTAATCGAGCGTGGTGGGTAAGTTGGTGCACCCCTGCAGGGAAGAAAACATCTATCGATAGCCTGTTCTACGGTAACGGACGCTCGGAGTTGTATCTCGATTGATACAACTAGAACTGGATACTTGAGGTGATAACTGGACAGTATGGCTCTAGGATTGCTTTCTCGTAGGGAGTCGAGAAAGTATCTCTGGCCGAGGTTGATAACACTACTACTACTTTACATTATGTTGATCTGTACTCTTCTATATGCTGCAAGATGCTTGAAGATGCTAGTCTTTGATAGGCTAGGCTTTCCCCTTCTCTTCTGGCATTCTGCAGTTTAGTCCACAAGTACAACCCATTCGTTTGATACAGATGCATTCTTAGTTTAGATCTGATGTAAGTCTTGCGAGTACTTTGGATGAGTACTCACGGTTGCTTTGCTACCTCTTTTCCCCCCATACCCGATTGTTGCGACCATATGACGGATCCCAGGAGCCAGACGACACCACTGATGATTACTACTACCCTAAGGGTGCCTACTACTACATGACAGCCGCTGCCGACCTGGAGTAGTTAGGAGGCTCCCAGGCAGGAGGCCTTACCTTTTCGATCGTAGATCCTTTTGTGCCAGCCTTCTTAAGGCAAACTTGTTTAACTTATGTCTGTACTAAGATATTGTTGCTTCTGCTGACTCTTGTGTATTCGAGCTTATGTATTCGAGCCTTCGAGGCCCCTGGCTTGTAATATAAAGCTTGTATTATTTTAATTTTTGTCTAGAGTTGTGTT
>NC_053026.1:509784638-509800824 GCF_003073215.2 Triticum urartu | reverse complement strand
CCCCCTCTAGTCGATATAACGCACTTTCAATTGGTATCAAAGCAAGGTACTCCCTTGTTCTGTGTGATTCGGTTTAACCACCTGGAGTTTTAGCTATGTCGACTGCAGGGATAATTAAAGTCTCCGCTGCGTGCCCCGTCTTCGATGGAACTGAATATCCCTACTAGAAGAATAAGATGCGCATGCATCTTGAAGCCATTGACGTCGACCTATGGTATGTCGTCAAGAACGGGGTTCCAAGGCTGGAGAAGGTTGTCACTGCTGCTGATGTCAAGAAGTTCGTTCAACTGGACTCTACTGCCAAGAATATCATCTGTGGTCATCTGACCAAAGGACAGTATGGCCGCGTGAGTGCTTTGGAAACATCTAAGCTAGTCTGGGACTGGCTCTCCAAGGTCAACGAAGGCGTCTCAACCCAGAGAGATCAGAGAATCAGTGTCCTTCGCAACCTCTTCAACCGCTTCAAGAGAAATGACAATGAGAATGTCCAGCTCACATTTGATCGACTCACTGACATCACGAATGAGCTTCAAGCCCTTGGCGCTACTGAGATCACCAAGCATGAAGTCGTCAAGACACTACTGAGATCACTTGACAGTTCGTTTGACACCCTAGCCCTGATGATTCAAGAACGTCCTGATTTCAAGACACTCGATCCATCTGACATACTTGAGAGGCTCAACACACATGAGTTTCAGATTTCTGAGAAAAGATATATCTACGGTCCAAATTATGGCGAACTCGTGCCTTGAAGGCAAAAGCTGTCTCCTCATCTGAAGAAGAATCTGACAGAAGTTCTGATGATCCTGAAGACATTGGAAGGGAACTTGCTATGCTTGTGAAGAAGTTCCAAAAATTCACCAAGAAGAAAGGTTTCAGAAAGTCTTCACGATCAAGCTCAAGGAATGATGAAGCTTCTGCTCATGACTACAAGAAGAAAACATGTCACAAGTGCAAGAAACCTGGCCACTTCATCTCTGAGTGTCCGCAGTGGGACAATGAGAACAAAAGAAGAAGAAGAGCAAGGAATATGACTCTGACGACAAGAAGAAGAAGAAATACTCAAAGTCTTCTTCCAAGTCTTCCTCATTCATCACACAAGAAGAGCTCATCTGGCAAGGCACGTGCATTTGTTGGCAAGGAAATGGATTCAGAGGAGGAGTCCTCTTCTGAGGAGGCGGAGGTGGAGTCTGAGGAGGAGTCCGATTCTGGCGTTGCAGTCTGGCTACAACATACATTGCCAAGTCCATCTTCAACACTGAAGACAATGACTTCATCACCGACACCGATGCAAATGACAAGGACTACTCCGCTCCTACCTACTGCTTCATGGCACGCGGTGCCAAGGTAAACACACGCACTACTCACTATCAAACATTAGTGAAGATGACTCTGATTGTGGTTCACAACCCAGCTACAAAACACTTGCTAAAATTGCAACTGAACAACAGAAAGCTATGGAACATATTCAAAAACTGTTAGACAAAAGCGATGATCTGTTAGACGCTGAAATGACTCGATCTGAGTCCTTAATTGAAGACATAAAAAATCTTCACGTTAAGTATGAGGAACTTGAAAGTCGTCATGAAACGCTCTCAACAACTCATGAAAAGCTTTCCTATGATTATCTTCAAAGGAAGCAAGATCTTGAGAAATTGAGAGCGGCTCATGAAGATCTTCAAAAGGAAAACGAGTCACTTCGCGCCGAACAGATCAGTTCCGCTCAGGAAGGATTTGAACCACCATGTCTTAAATGCATTGAGCGTGATAATGCTACTTCTGTTGCTGAATGTTCTACTGCTACTACTGTTGCAATATCTTCAACTATGATGTGGTAACTAACCCCTCTGCTGAGGATACCACTGCTATTGCTGATGAGAATGCTAGGTTGAAGACATTGCTTGAAACAGGGATGTACAAAAGTCTTAAAGGGCATCAGACACTATGTGATGTCCTCAAAAAGCATATTCTGAACCGAAACCCGAGGAAAGAGGGTGTTGGGTTCGTAAGGAAAATGAATGCTGATGGCTCTTACTGGAAACCTGAGCAGTACCCCAAAACCACATGGGTTGCTGCAAAGGAACCTTCAGCAGATCCATCCACTCTATCTGGCTTCACTTGTGCTAACCCCATTGTCATTGATGAATCCTTTGATGCAAACTATAAACTGTTTAAGAATCAGAATGGTGAAGTGTTTGCCAGGTATATTGGTACTAACTGCAGGATTGGACCGCCTATGAAGAAGATCTGGGTGCCGAAAAAGTGTTTGGAAAATCTTCCTGTGAATGTCATCATGACACCACAGGTGAAGAAGACAAACCCCAGACCATAGGCTTCATATGGTCCAAAGGCTTCATACAGACAGAGGACTCA
This sequence comes from Triticum urartu, assembly GCF_003073215.2. NCBI lineage: Eukaryota > Viridiplantae > Streptophyta > Magnoliopsida > Poales > Poaceae > Triticum > Triticum urartu. The sequence goes on along the minus strand of NC_053026.1, from coordinate 509,798,451 downwards.
CCTGTCGCACTAACGCAAATGTTTTGCAGGAAACCATACTCAGGCCTGATATGAGCGCGGTTCATCAACCGCCATGTTCATAGACCAAGAACTATTCTGCTTATTTTTATGAGTACTATTGTCCGCCGTGCAAGACTTTTTGCTAGGGCTCCCAAAGCCAAAAGTTCTCAGACGCTGCACTTAGACTTATTGTTCTAGCACCCTTGAAGATGTGGGTGGCTAAAGAAGCTTAACTCTCTTTGCAGGGAAGGTCTCACCAGAAAACCAAAATCGTCTGACGCTATTGCTGGGGACCTTAAAACATCTTGTAGGGCGCAAGATCAAATGCCGAATGGTCTTTATTATGTTTCGTTCTGAATCGCTTGCTACTCTCCCTATCAGTCCTAATCTGAGATCTAACTTTCATAACCCACTGGTTCCTAAATGTTTGCTTCACAATTCTCTTCGTGAAGCCTATCCCCCTAACTGCACTGTAGGGTACGACACCAGCGTCTTCAGAATGGATTATTGATAGTGGGTGTACCAATCACATGACTGGCAAAAGAAGCCTTCTTATGGACTCAACCTTACATCCATCCAACAAGAGTCACATCACATTTGCTGACACTGGTAAAAGTAAGGTATTGGGTCTAGGTAGAGTTGCAATCTCAAAGGATCAACACATGGATAATGTCATGCTTGTTGAATCCCTTGGCTTCAACTTAATGTCTGTCTCAATGCTTTGCGATTTGAACATGATCGTAATATTTGGAAAATATCATTGCCTTGTTCTAATGGAATCTGACAAGTCTCTAGTGTTTGAAGGGTATCGGAAAGATGATTTGTACGTGGTAGATTTCTCAGCAGGACCACAGCTTGCCGTATGTCTTCTAGAAAAAGCTTCAGAATGTTGGCTCTGGCATCGGAGGCTAGGGCATGCTGGCATGAGGAACCTCCACACCCTTGCAAAGAAGAAGCATGTCATAGGCATCGAGGGCGTCAAGTTCAAGAAAGATCACTTATGCGGTGCCTGTGAAGCAGGAAAGATGACGAGGGCCAAACATCCCTTGAAGACAATCATGACAACTACTCGACCCTTCGAACTGCTCCACATGGATCTTTTCGGTCCCACTCATTACTCAACTCTTACTACTACTGCCTGTCTCTATGGCTTTGTCATTGTTGATGATTATTCTAGATATACTTGGGTGCACATAATCCTCTACAAGACTGAAGTGCAGGATGTCTTCAGACGCTTCGCAAATCGAGCAATGAGCAACTATGGCACCAAGATAAAGCACATCAGAAGTGACAATGGCACTGAATTCAAGAACACTGGCCTTGATACATATCTTGATACCTTGGGCATCACACATGAATTCTCAGCCCCGTACACGCCACAGCAGAATGGCGTCGTCGAACGCAAGAACAGAACACTCATTGAGATGGCCCGAACGATGCTTGATGAATACAAGACTCCAAGAAAATTCTGGCCTGAAGCCATTGATACTGCATGCCATACAATCAATCGTGTTTATCTTCACAAGCTTCTGAACAAGACATCTTATGAGCTCCTTACTGGCAAGAAGCCAAATGTCAGTTACTTCAGAGTATTTGGCGCCAGGTGCTGGATCAAGGATCCACATCACACTTCAAAATTTGCACCAAAAGCACATGAGGGTTTTATGCTTGGATATGGAAAGGATTCGCACTCCTACAGAGTCTTCAATCTCTTTCATTATAAAGTGGTTGAAGTGGATGTGCGGTTTGATGAGACTAACGGTTCACAAAGAGAGCACCTCCCAAATGCTAGATGAAGTTCCATCCAGCGAATCAATCAAGCTTATGGGAACCGGAGAAATCATACCCTCTGAAGCTCAACCTGAAGAGGAACTTATCATCTCCGCACCTGATCAACCTGAAGACAATGCTCAGCCTGAAGACAATCCCACTAACAATGACAATGATCAGCAAGAGCAAAACCTTCGCCCTGTACATCCTCGTGTTGCCAATGAAGTGCAGATTGAGAGATAATTGATAGCATCAATGCACCCGGTCCACTCACTCGTTCAAGGGCAACTCAGCTGCAAATTTCTGTGGGCACTTCGCATTCGTCTCAATAACAGAACCCAAGAAAGTTGAAGAAGCCTTCATGGAACCTGAATGGATTCAAGCTATGCAAGAAGAGCTTCAACAGTTTGAGCTGAATAATGTATGGGAACTGGTTAAGCGTCCTGATCCTCGGAAGCACAATATAATAGGCACCAAATGGATATACCGCAACAAGCAAGACGAGCATGGTCAAGTTGTCAGAAACAAAGCTCGTCTCGTTGCTCAAGGATATACTCAAGTGGAAGGCATTGACTTCGATGAAACATTTGCTCCTGTGGCTCGACTTGAAGCCATACGCATACTGCTGGCCTATGCAAATCATCATAACATACTTCTATATCAAATGGATGTGAAGAGCGCCTTTCTCAATGGCAAGATTGAAGAAGAAGTGTATGTTGCACAACCGCCTGGCTTTGAAGATCCAAAACATCCTGACATGGTATACAAGCTCAACAAGGCACTGTATGGCCTCAAACAAGCCCCTCGGGCCTTGGTATGACACACTCAAATACTTCCTGAAGAGCAAAGGCTTCATACCTGGTTCCCTCGACCCCACTCTCTTCACGAAGACATATGATGGTGAACTGTTTGTGTGCCAAATATATGTGGATGACATCATCTTCGGCTGCACCAATCAGAAGTACAGTGAAGAGTTTGGATATATGATGCAAGAGCAATATCAGATGTCCATGATGGGAGAGCTGAAGTTCTTCCTCGGTCTTCAAATACGACAGCAACGACATCTTCATATCTCAAGAGAAGTATCTCAAAGATTGCCTGAAGAAGTTCGGTATGCAAGACTGCAAAGGCTTCACAACACCAATGCCAGCCAAACATCATCTGGGTCCCGACGACAATGGTAAAGAGTTCGATCAAAAGGTATACCGCTCCATGATTGGTTCTTTACTTTATCTATGTGCATCTAGGCCAGATATTATGCTTAGTGTTTGCATGTGTGCTCGATTCCAAGCGGCACCAAAGGAATCGCATCACTTAGCTGTGAAGCGAATTCTTCGATATTTGGCTCACACCCAACTCTAGGATTATGGTATCCAAAGGGCTCAGAGTTTGATCTGGTTGGATTCTCGGATGCTGATTATGCTGGTGACAAGGTGGATCGCAAGTCTACATCAGGCACATGTCTTTCTCGGACGATCACTTGTATGTGTGGTCTTCAAAGAAGTAGAATCTGTGTAACTCCCACGAAGTCAATCTGCTTCTCGACGGCAAGTGGCTAGGGAGGCTAGATCTGATACATTGGTGCTCTGGAATTCTTGCTGCGGCTCACGCGAGCTCCAGTGTGGTCGATGCAGTGTCCGGTGCACCATAGGACACTTGGACGAAATGCGACAGAGGAGGCCGAGCTAGTTCGACTTCCGTGTCCTAACTTGGCCGAGGACACCTACGGCGAGAGAGGACGATGTCCGCGGTCGGTGTGAAGACAGCGTCGGAGAGGTTGCGGCAGCGAAGCGCTTCGTCGCCGGCGTCGTCGAGGGCTAGCGGTGGCGCTAGGGTTCGTGCGAGAGTGGAAGAAAGGATAGATGCTGATGAGGCGTGTATTTATAGGGACAGGGACGGCTCACGCGTTATTACACAGGTGCCCCTGGCGATTCACATCTGAGGAACACGTGGCCATCATGCAGCATATCAGAGGTTGTTCCACGTTCCCACGCACGCCTGGATTGTCGGGTGGTCGTTCCCACTTCTCTGGGTTTCAGGTGAAGGAATTAGCATTGAAAAAGACTTAATGTTTGTCTCTGTATCTTCCGCTGACAAGGATGCAGAGAAGACATTCGACAGTTTCAATAGAATGCATATGATTTGGAGAGATAGAGTTTGAGATAGAAAGCATAGAGAGGTGGTCCGATCACATTCACTTAGTTCAAAAGATTCAAACGAAGACATAGCTATAAGTGAATGCTGTAGAGGACAGAACACTAGCATATATATATATATCTAAATCATAGTGAAGATAATCATGAAAATATGTTGAGTTCGAAGCCAAACCAAATGTGAAGACATTGCAAGGTAACGCCATGAGTGAAACACTTCAAAATAGAACATTTGGTTGGTGGACTAATTGGACGTTATTATTCCGCACCTAGTTATACATGGTGGTATGGAAGTATTAGACCCGACATCGCGCCACAATTATCGTGGCGCGTTTCCGAAGTCAAATTCCACATTAATGTATTCACACTTAGAATGTATGTCTTCATTGATTGAAGATATACTTTACTTCGTGTGTTGCACATCTAAGTCATCAATATGCATAAGTGTTAGGATGTGTGCCTGATCACAGGACATTTGAGGATTCCAAGATATTTAGCTCACACCGTAACTTGCAAAATCTCTTTCATCCAAGGGCTTGGTAAAGATATCTGCCAATTGCTCTTCAGTGTTGACGTGTATGATATCAATATCTTCCTTCACAACATGATCTCTGAGAAAGTGATGACGAATTTCAATGTGCTTTGTCTTCGAGTGCTGAACTGGGTTGTTGGCAATCTTGATGGCGCTTTCGTTGTCGCAGTAGAGTGGCACTTGCTTCAGATGAATGCCATAGTCCTTGAGTGTTTGCTTCATCCACAGAAGCTGAGCGCAGCAAGATCCAGCAGCAATGTATTCAGATTCAGCAGTGGAGAGAGATACACAGTTCTGCTTCTTTGAAGACCAACATACAAGTGATCGTCCCAGAAAATGACATGTGCCTGATGTAGACTTGCGATCCACTTTCTGTCACCAGCATAATCAGCATCCGAAAATCCAACCAGATCAAACTCTGAGCCCTTTGGATACCATAATCCTAGAGTTGGGGTGTGAGCCAAATATCGAAGAATTCGCTTCACAGCTAAGTGATGCGACTCCTTTGGTGCCGCTTGGAAATCGAGCACACATGCAAACACTAAGCATAATATCTGGCCTAGATGCACATAGATAAAGTAAAGAACCAATCATGGAGCGGTATACCTTTTGATCGAACTCTTTACCATTGTCGTCGGGACCCAGATGATGTTTGGCTGGCATTGGCGTCGTGAAGCCTTTGCAGTCTTGCATACCGAACTTCTTCAGGCAATCTTTGAGATACTTCTCTTGAGATATGAAGATGCCGTTGCGTTGCTTGTCGTATTTGAAGACCGAGGAAGAACTTCAGCTCTCCCATCATGGACATCTGATATTGCTCTTGCATCATATATCCAAACTCTTCACTGTACTTCTGATTGGTGCAGCCGAAGATAATGTCATCCACATATATTTGGCACAGAACAGTTCACCATCATATGTCTTCGTGAAGAGAGTGGGGTCGAGGGAACCAGGTATGAAGCCTTTGCTCTTCAGGAAGTATTTGAGTGTGTCATACCAGGCCCGAGGGGCTTGTTTGAGGCCATACAGTGCCTTGTTGAGCTTGTATACCATGTCAGGATGTTTTGGATCTTCAAAGCCAGGCGGTTGTGCAACATACACTTCTTCTTCAATCTTGCCATTGAGAAAGGCGCTCTTCACATCCATTTGATATAGAAGTATGTTATGATGATTTGCATAGGCCAGCAGTATGCGTATGGCTTCAAGTCGAGCCACAGGAGCAAATGTTTCATCGAAGTCAATGCCTTCCACTTGAGTATATCCTTGAGCAACGAGACGAGCTTTGTTTCTGACAACTTGACCATGCTCGTCTTGCTTGTTGCGGTATATCCATTTGGTGCCTATTATATTGTGCTTCCGAGGATCAGGACGCTTAACCAGTTCCCATACATTATTCAGCTCAAACTGTTGAAGCTCTTCTTGCATAGCTTGAATCCATTCAGGTTCCATGAAGGCTTCTTCAACTTTCTTGGGTTCTGTTATTGAGATGAATGCGAAGTGCCCACAGAAATTTGCTAGCTGAGTTGCCCTTGAACGAGTGAGTGGACCGGGTGCATTGATGCTATCAATTATTCTCTCAATCTGCACTTCATTGGCAACACGAGGATGTACAGGGCGAAGGTTTTTGCTCTTGCTGATCATTGTCATTGTTAGTGGGATTGTCTTCAGGCTGAGCATTGTCTTCAGGTTGATCAGGTGCGGAGATGATAAGTTCCTCTTCAGGTTGAGCTTCAAGGAGAATGATTTCTCCAGTTCCCATAAGCTTGATTGATTCGCTGGATGGAACTTCATCTAGCACATTTGGGCAGGTGCTCTCTTTGTGAACCGTTAGTCTCATCAAACCGCACATCCACTATTTCAACCACTTTATAATGAAAGAGATTGAAGACTCTGTAGGAGTGCGAATCCTTTCCATATCCAAGCATAAAACCCTCATGTGCTTTTGGTGCAAATTTTGAAGTGTGATGTGGATCCTTGATCCAGCACCTGGCGCCAAATACTCTGAAGTAACTGACATTTGGCTTCTTGCCAGTAAGGAGCTCATAAGATGTCTTGTTCAGAAGCTTGTGAAGATAAACACGATTGATTGTATGGCATGCAGTATCAATGGCTTCAGGCCAGAATTTTCTTGGAGTCTTGTATTCATCTAGCATCGTTCTGGCCATCTCAATGAGTGTTCTGTTCTTGCGTTCGACGACGCCATTCTGCTGTGGCGTGTACGGGGCTGAGAATTCATGTGTGATGCCCAAGGTATCAAGATATGTATCAAGGCCAGTGTTCTTGAATTCAGTGCCATTGTCACTTCTGAATGTGCTTTATCTTGGCGCCATAGTTGTTCATTGCTCGATTGGCGAAGCGTCTGAAGACATCCTGCACTTCAGTCTTGTAGAGGATTATGTGCACCCAAGTATATCTAGAATAATCATCAACAATGACAAAGCCATAGAGACAAGCAGTAGTAGTAAGAGTTGAGTAATGAGTGGGACCGAAAGATCCATGTGAAAGTTCGAAGGGTCGAGTGTTGTCATGATTGTCTTCGAGGGATGTTTGGCCCTCGTCATCTTTCCTGCTTCACAGGCACCGCATAAGTGATCTTTCTTGAACTTGACGCCCTCGATGCCTATGACATGCTTCTTCTTTGCAAGGGTGTGGAGGTTCCTCATGCCAGCATGCCCTAGCCTCCGATGCCAGAGCCAGCATTCTGAAGCTTTTGCTAGAAGACATACGGCAAGCTGTGGTCCTGCTGAGAAATCTACCACGTACAAATCATCTTTCCGATACCCTTCAAACACTAGAGACTTGTCAGATTCCATTAGAACAAGGCAACGATATTTTCCAAACATTACGATCATGTTCAAATCGCAAAGCATTGAGACAGACATTAAGTTGAAGCCAAGGGATTCAACAAGCATGACTTTATCCATGTGTTGATCCTTTGAGATTGCAACTCTACCTAAGACCCAATACCTTACTTTTACCAGTGTCAGCAAATGTGATGTGACTCTTGTCGGATGGACGTAAGGTTGAGTCCATAAGAAGGCTTCTTTTGCCAGTCATGTGATTGGTACACCCACTATCAATAATCCATTCTGAAGACGCTGGTGTCGTACCCTACAGTGCAGTTAGGGGGATAGGCTTCACGAAGAGAATTGTGAAGCAAAAACATTTGACGAACCAGTGGGTTATGAAAGCTTAGATCCAGATTAGGACTGATAGGGAGAGTAGCAAGCGATTCAGGAACGAAGTACATAATAAGACCATTCGGGCATTTGATCTTGCGCCCTACAAGATGTTTAAGGTCCCCAGCAATAGCGTCAGACGATTTTGGTTTTCTGCTGGAGACCCTTTCCCTGCAAAAGAGAGTTAAGCTTTCTTAGCCACCCACATCTTCAAGGGTGGCTTAGAAGCAATAAGTCTAAGTGCAGCATCTGAGAACTTTGGCTTTGGAGCCCTAGCAAACAGTCTTGCAGGCGACAATAGTACTCATAAGAATAAGCAGAATAGTTCTTGGTCTTATGAACATGGCGGTTTGATGAACCGCGCTCATATTCATAGGCCTGAGTATGGTTTCCCTGCAAAACATTTGCGTTAGTGCGACTCAGGTGAGTCCTCTGTCTGTATGAAGCCTTTGGACCGTATGAAGCCTGTGGTCTGGGGTTTGTCTTCTTCACCTGTGGTGTCATGATGACATTCACAGGAAGATTTTCCAAACACCTTTTTCGGCACCCAGATCTTCTTCATAGGCGGTCCATTCCTGCAGTTAGTACCAATGTACCTGGCAAACACTTCACCATTCTGATTCTTAAACAGTTTATAGTTTGCATCAAAGGATTCATCAATGACAATGGGGTTAGCACAAGTGAAGCCAGATAGATTGGATGGATCTGCTGAAGGTTCCTTTGCAGCAACCCATGTGGTTTTGGGGTACTGCTCAGGTTTCCAGTAAGAGCCATCAGCATTCATTTTCCTTACGAACCCAACACCCTCTTTCCTCGGGTTTCGGTTCAGGATCTGCCTTTTGAGGACATCACATGTGACTTTTGTACATCCCTGTTTCAAGCAATGTCTTCAACCTAGCATTCTCATCAGCAATAGCAGTGGTATCCTCAGCAGAGGGGTTAGTTACCACATCAACAGTTGAAGATATTGCAATAGTAGCAGCAGTAGAACATTCAGCAACAGAAGTAGCATTATCACGCTCAATGCATTTAAGACATGGTGGTTCAAATCCTTCCTGAGCGGAACTGATCTGTTCGGCGCGAAGTGACTCGTTTTCCTTTTGAAGATCTTCATGAGCCGCTCTCAATTTCTCAAGATCTTGCTTCCTTTGAAGATAATCATAGGAAAGCTTTTCATGAGTTGTTGAGAGCGTTTCATGACGACTTTCAAGTTCCTCATACTTAACGTGAAGATTTTTTATGTCTTCAATTAAGGACTCAGATCGAGTCATTTCAGCGCCTAACAGATCATCGCTTTTGTCTAACAGTTTTTGAATATGTTCCATAGCTTTCTGTTGTTCAGTTGCAATTTTAGCAAGTGTTTTGTAGCTGGGTTTTGAACCACAATCAGAGTCATCTTCACTAGATGTTTGATAGTGAGTAGTGCGTGTGTTTACCTTGGCACCGCGTGCCATGAAGCAGTAGGTAGGAGCGAGTAGTCCTTGTCATTTGCATCGGTGTCGGTGATGAGGTCATTGTCTTCAGTGTTGAACATGGACTTGGCAACATATGTTGTAGCCAGACTTGCGACGCCAGAATCGGACTCCTCCTCAGACTCCACCTCCGCCTCCTCAGAAGCGGACTCCTCCTCTGAATCCATTTCCTTGCCAACAAACGCACGTGCCTTGCCAGATGAGCTCTTCTTGTGTGATGAAGACTTTGAAGAAGACTTGGAAGAAGACTTTGAGTATTTCTTCTTCTTCTTGTCGTCAGAGTCATATTCCTTGCTCTTCTTCTTCTTTTTGTTCTCATTTTCCCACTGCGGACACTCAGAGATGAAGTGGCCAGGTTTCTTGCACTTGTGACATGTTTTCTTCTTGTAGTCATGAGCAGAAGCTTCATCATTCCTTGAGCTTGATCATGAAGACTTTCTGAAGCCTTTCTTCTTGGTGAATTTTTGGAACTTCTTCACAAGCATAGCAAGTTCCCTTCCAATGTCTTCAGGATCATCAGAACTGCTGTCAGATTCTTCTTCAGATGAGGAGACAGCTTTTGCCTTCAAGGCACGAGTTCGCTCATAGTTTGGACCGTAGATATCTCTTTTCTCAGAAAGCTGAAACTCATGTGTATTGAGCCTCTCAAGTATGTCAGATGGACCGAGTGTCTTGAAATCAGGACGTTCTTGAATCATCAGGGCTAGGATGTCAAACAAACTATCAAGTGATCTCAGTAGTGTCTTGACGACTTCATGTTTGGTGATCTCAGTAGCATCGAGGGCTTGAAGCTCATTTGTGATGTCAGTGAGTCGGTCAAAAGTGTGCTGGACATTCTCATTGTCATTTCGCTTGAAGCGGTTGAAGAGGTTGCGAAGGACATTGATTCTCTAATCTCTCTGGGTTGAGATGCCTTCATTGACCTTGGAGAGCCAGTCCCAGACTAGCTTAGATGTCTTCAAAGCACTCACACGGCCATACTGTCCTTTGGTCAGGTGACCACAGATGATATTCTTGGCAGTAGAGTCCAGTTGAAACGAACTTCTTGACATCAGCAGCAGTGACACCTTCTCCAGCCTTGGGAACGCCGTTCTTGACGACATACCATAGGTCGACGTCAATGGCTTCAAGATGCATGCGCATCTTATTCTTCCAGTAGGGATATTCAGTTCCATCGAAGACGGGGCACGCAGCGGAGACTTTAATTATCCCTGCAGTCGACATAGCTAAAACTCCAGGTGGTTAAACCGAATCACACAGAACAAGGGAGTACCTTGCTCTGATACCAATTGAAAGTGCGTTATATCGACTAGAGGGGGGTGAATAGGCGATTTTTATGAAAGTCTTCAAAACGTGGAAGTTTCAAAGACAATCGATAGAAATAAACCTATTACCATGCAGCGGAAGGTAGACTACACTAGGCAAACCATAGTCAAGTATTCAATGAAGTGAAAGCACAATGACTAATAGCAGCAATGTAGTGCGGATCAGGTAGGAAGATATTATGAAGCCAAACAGAACACGCAGTCACTCAGTGAAGACAAAAGATAGTGCAATCATACAATGACTTCACAAGGACCAACAGTAAGTAAAGGGAAGGGAAGGATGAAACCAGTGACTCGTTGAAGACAATGATTTGTTGGACCAGTTCCAGTTGCTGTGACAACTGTACGTCTGGTTAGGGCGGCTAGGTATTTAAACCTTAGGACACACAGTCCCGGACACCCAGTCCTGAACACGCAGCTCAGGACACCCAGTCCTCACCGTATTCCCCTTGAGCTAAGGTCACACAGACCTCGCCCAATCACTCTGGTAAGTCTTCAAGGTAGACTCCCAAACCTTCACAGACTTCGTTCACCGGCAATCCACAATGTCTCTTGGATGCTCAGAACGCGACGCCTAACCGGCTGGAGGATGCACAGTCCTCAAGTGTAATAAGTCTTCAGATCACACAGACAAGAAGACTTAAGTGATGCCTAATTCTCTTTGGCTCTGGGTGGTTAGGGCTTTATCCTCGCAAGGAATTCTCTCTCAAAGGCTTCGAGGTGGGTTGCTCTCAAACGACAAAAGCCGTACACTAACTCTGAGCAGCCAACCGTTTATGGTTGTAGGGGGTGGGCTATTTATAGCCACTAGGCAACCCGACCTGATTTGTCCGAAATGACCCTGGGTCACTAAGGAACTGACACGTGTTCCAACGGTCAGATTTCAAACTCACACGGCAACTTTACTTGGGCTACAAGCAAAGCTGACTTGTCCGACTCTGGACAAGATTTGCTCTCATAGTCTTCACTCGAAGACATAGGTTTTGGTTAAGCATCACTTCAGTCATTCTGACTGGTTCTCTTGGACCCCACTTAACAGTACGGTGGTTCCTATGACTCAACAAAGAAGAAAAGAACTACGAAAGATCTAAGTCTTCGAGCTCCATAGGCTTCATGCGATGTCTTCTCTTGTCATAGTCTTCAATGAGAATATCTTCATAAACCACCTTTGACATCAATGTCTTCATACATTTTTAGGGGTCATCTCTGGTAGGAAAACCGAATCAATGAGGGACTTCTACCTATGTTATCCTGCAATTCTCACAAACACATTAGTCCCTCAACTAGGTTTGTCGTCAATACTCCAAAACCAACTAGGGGTGGCACTAGATGCACTTACACCATACGAGGAACAACAGACCCTGGGGTCTGGATGAGGACTACATCCTTCATATCCATATGGCTCGAGGAGATGATCTCCATGCCATCAAGTACTTACCCCTCAAGCTCAAAGGGCCAGCTCGTCACTGGCTTAAAGGCCTCCCCGAAAGCTCCATTGGAAGTTGGGAAGAGCTCGAAGACGCCTTTCGGGCAAATTTTCAAGGGACTTATGTCCGACCTCCGGATGCGGACGATTTGAGTCATATAACTCAACAGCCCGGAGAGTCAGCCCGAAAGCTTTGGAACAGGTTTCTTACTAAAAAGAACCAGATTGTCGACTGTCCGGACGCCGAAGCCTTGGCAGCTTTCAAGCATAGCGTCCGTGACGAATGGCTCGCCAGACACCTCGGCCAAAATAAGCCGAGAACGATGGCCGCATTAACAAACCTCATGACCCGCTTTTGCGCGGGAAGGACAGCTGGCTAGCCAGATGCAGCACCAGCGACCCCAGTACATCTGAAGTTAGAGATGGAAACGGGAAATCACGTGCGCAACAGCAATAACAAACGCCGGAATAAAGAAGACAGCACGAAGGGCACGGTAAATGCCGGATTCAAAAGCTCTCGGCCAGGTCAAAAAGCCGCCCCCTAAAGGCACCAGGGATGAACTGTCCAGCCTCAACAAAATTCTGGACCAAGTATGTCAGATCCATAGTACCCCTGGTAAACCTGCTAATCATACCCACAGAGAATGTTGGGTCTTCAAGCAGTCCGGCAAGCTCAACGCCGTACACAAGGGGGAGGATACACCAAGTGAAGACGAGGACGAGCCTCCCAAGCAAGACACTGGGGAACAAAAGAAATTTCCACCAGAAGTCAAAACAGTAAACGTGTTACACGTGATCAAGGGAAAAAACAACGCGACACTCCCAGGAAAATATACCCAAGTGCCTGTCACCGCGAAGTCCTGCCACTGGTCGTCTCAACCGATCACTTTCGACCATCGCGATTACTCAGCAAGTATCCGACACGCAGGATGGGCTGCCCTGGTATTAGACCCAGTAATTGGCGGATATCACTTCACACGAGTCTTGATGGACGGCGGCAGCAGCCTAAACCTAATATATCAGGATACAATCCGCGGATGGGGTTAGACCCAACACAAATTCGCCATAGCAATACTACCTTTAAAGGAGTAACGCCAGGCCCAGGGGCTCGTTGTACGGGCTCCCTCCTACTACAAGTTATATTCGGCTCCCCCGATAACTTCCGTCGCGAGCATTTAACCTTCCACATCGCTCCGTTTCAAAGTGGCTATCAAGCACTGCTCGGACGCGAAGCTTTCGCTCGCTTTAATGCAATACCACACTACGCCTCCCTCACACTCAAGATGCCCGGTCCACGTGGCATCATTTCAGTGCAGAAATATCAAGCGATCTCTGCGTGCCGAAGAGAGTGAGGCTGCCTTGGCAGCCGCACACTAAAGGCGCCCGGACCAGCGAAAGCATCCAATAGGTCGTCAAGACCTCAGACACAACTAATCGAGTCCGGCGCCGCTACTTATACCGAATAAATGGTCACACCCCTATTTGTCAATACAAGGGGCTCAACACGCGCAGACAAGTGGCAATTTCTTCTCATCTTGAATTATACATGGTTTCTTTAAAAACTATCTTTTTGCACGACAACTTTTTCACCTAAATTCCTCTCTTTTACAGACGATCATCGTGCTACACACCGTCCAGGATACGGCACAACGGAGACACAGGCGCAGACGTGCAGCAGGGACCCGCTCCAAGGATTCTTTTTAGATTAAGACCCTGCGTAAACCTTTTTTACTGTCTCTTGTTGATACATATCCACCGTTGAGAAGGATGCTGACGTCTTGGCATGTGGCCACGCCAGAACAATGCACGTACCTGGACACAAGGGGCTTCTTACAAAGGCCATTTTAGGCCCGGTTTATACCACAAAGACCGAATACCTTAGGGAGTGTTCGGCGTCGTGAGTTTGGCCCTATATGCATCAGCTCCGAATCATTGTCTTTGGTCAAATGTTGGGTT
>NC_053026.1:509751818-509783638 GCF_003073215.2 Triticum urartu | reverse complement strand
AACACAAAGAGAGATCAGCAACTACTAAAGATCATTAAGGTAAAACCCAACCATAGCATTAAAGCATCAAGTCCTCTTTATTCCCATACGCAACAACCCCCTTACTCGGGTTTGTGTTTCAGTCACTCACCAACCCTGGATAAGCGAATCATGAACGTATTGCAATACCCTACGCGGGAACTCCTCACGCTTGCGCGACACGGAGGGCACCATAGGACAGCATCAAAGTAAAACATACAACTCATACCAATCTAGATCATCAATCAACCCAAAGACAAAGATAGCTACTCAAAACATCATAGGATGGCAACACATCATTGGATCATAATATGTGGCATAAAGCACCATGTTCAAGTAGGGATTACAGCGGGGTGCGGGAGAGTGGGCCGCATAAAAGAGATGAGGGTGATGATGATGATGGTGATGTTGATGAACACGATCACCACGGCGATGATTCCCCTCCCGATGGCACTCCTGGTGCCACCGAGAGAGAGGAGGAGAGGTTCTCCCCCTTGTGCTTCCTCCTCCATGCCCCCCCTAGATGGGGAGAGGTTCTCCCTCTGGTTCTTGGCCTTCATGGTGATGATGGCCCCTCCGAGATCCTCCTCCATGCCCTCCGGTGATGATGGCCCCTCTGGCAGGGTGCCAGAGAGGGCCTAATTGGTTTTCGATGGCTATGGAGGCTTCTGGCAGCGGAACTCCCGATCTAGGTTAATTTTCCGAGGTTTCTGTATTTATAGGAATATTTGGCGTCGGTCTCACGTCAAGGAGGTGCCTGAGGCGTCCACGAGGCAGGGGCCCACGCCCAGGGGGTGGGCGCGCCCCCCACCCTTCGTGGACAGCCCGGGACTCTTCTGGCCCAACTCTTTTACTCCGGGGTCTTCTTTTGTCCATAAAAATCGTCAAAAAATTGGCACGTCAATTGGACTCCGTTTGATATTCCTTTTTTGTAAAACTCAAAAACAAGGAAAAAACAGAAACTGGCACTGGGCTCTAGGTTAATAGGTTATCCCAAAAACCATATAAAATAGCATATAAATGATATAAAACATCCAAGTGATAATATAATAGCATGAATATTTCATAAATTATAGATACGGGGAGACGTATCAGCATTCCCCAGCTTAATTCCTGCTCGTCCTCGAGTAGGTAAATGATAAAAGAAATAATTTATGAAGTGTGAATGCTAGCAAGTGCATAAGTTTCATCAATGATAGTTCCAATCACTTTTTCTAGCATCATTATATATCATAACAGTAGCTCATTTTCATAAAACTTTTCATGATCAAGTAACAAGCTATTCACATGTTAAAGTATAGATCATAAACTCTCTTGAAACTAACAAACTATATTCTCAGTCATCAAACAATTGCAATTCATCTTATTTTCAGGAAAGGTCTATGTCAGAGCTTTGTAGCAAACTCCACATACTCAACTATCATTTAGTCTTTCATAATTGCTGACACTCACGTGATATTTATGAGTTCAAAGTTTTAATCGGACACAGAGAAAGATAGGGGCTTATAGTTTTGCCTCCCAACGTTTTACCTCAAGGGTAATGTCAACAATAATAGTTCATGAAAACTTACATCCAATTGGATAATATATGGATCTTTCCAACACAATGTGCTTTGCCAAGGATAAAATGTAAAAAAGGAAAGGTGAAGATCACCATGACTCTTTGCATAATGGTAGAAGATAAAAGTAAAAGATAGGCCCTTCGCAGAGGGAAGCAGAGGTTCCATGCGCTTTTTATGGTTGATGCACGAAAATCTTAATGCAAAAGACGTCACTTTATATTGCCACTTGTGATATGGACCTTTATTATGCAGTCCGTCGCTTTTAATTTCTTCCACATCACACGATGTATAAGCTTATTTTCTCCACATTAATAGATCATACATATTTAGAAGCAATTTTATTGCAATGCACCGATGACAAACTTTACTTGAAGGATCTTACTCAATCCATATAGTAGGTATGGTGGACTCTCATGGCAAAACTGGTTTAAGGATGTTGGAAGCACAGTAGTATCCTCTACTTGTGCAAAGAAATTTGGCTAGCATGAGGGGGAAAAGCAAGCTCAACATGTTGGATGATCCAAGATAATATACTTTATTTCGGATATAAGAAAACAATAACCCATTATGTTGTCTCCTTGTCCGACATCAACCTTTTAGCATGTAATATTTTAATGAGTGCTCACAATTACAAAATATGTCCAAGATAGTATTTATATGTGAAATCTCTCTTCCTTCAATATTCTTTCATGAATTGTTCAAGTGACCAATTCTATGTTTGCTAACTTTCAATAAGTTTACTACCTATAACTTATTCTATGTGAAGTCATTACTCCCCATGTATAAGCATATGAAACATATATAAATTTCAGATTTATGATGTTCAATATTCAAACCATTTACTCATAGGATATACGTTGAAAGCACGGTGAGTAAATGACAAACTACTCCAAAAGATTAATAGTGAAGGACACTGAGTAGTCAATAATTACTAGCCATGGAGGATTATTTTTCATTTAATAATTCAGATCCAATGATTTTATTCAACACAACAAGTAAATGAAAATACGCTCCAAAAAACACATATCATGTGACAAATAAAAATATAGGTCGAGTAAGGTATCCGATAAGTTTTGAGACGAAAGAGGGGATGGCACTCCGGGGCATCCCCAAGCTTAGGCGCTTGAGTCTTCCTTAAATATTACCTTGGGGTGCCTCGGACATCCCCAAGCTTAGGGTCTTTCCACTCCTTATTCTCCTCATATCGATATCTCACCCAAAGCTTGAAAACTTCAATCACACAAAACTTAACGGAACTTCGTGAGATAGGTTAGTATGATAAAGAGTAAACCATTCACTTTGGTACTGTCAAAGACAAGGTTCATAATTGTTCACACACAATGCCTACTTTACCATATCATTTATACAATTTATATTGAGAAATATAAGTCATAGGAACTAGAAAACAAGCAAACTATGCAATGAGAACAGAATCTGTCAGAGACAAAACAGTCTGTAATGATCTGAACACTAACCATACTTATGCTACTCAAAAAATTATGAAATAAATTGGTGGACGTGAGGAATTTGTCTACTAATCTTCTGCAAAAAGAATCAGCACCAAATCACTCTTCCTGTAAAAAAAATGGCAGCTAATCTCGTGAGCGCAAAGTTTCTGTTTTTTACACAAGATCACATTAACTTTCACCCAACTCTTCCCAAAGGTCTTACTTGGCAACTTTATTGAAACAAAATCTATAAAACATGATTACTACAGTATCTTAACCATGATAACACACAAAAAACAGTAAGGGTAAATATTGGGTTGTCTCCCAACAAGCGCTTTTCTTTAATGCCTTTTAGCTAGGCTTGATGATTTCAATGATGCTCACATAAAAGATAAGAATTAAAACATAAAGGGAGCATCATGAAGAATATGACTAGCAATATTTAAGTCTAACCCACTTCCTATGCCTAGGGATTTTTGTGAGTACATAATTTATAGGAGCAAGAATAAACTAGCATAGGAAGGCAAAACAAGTATAACTTCAAACTTTAAGCATATAGAGAGGAAACTTGATATTATTGCAACTCCTACAAGCATATATTCCTCCTCATAATAATTTTCAGTAGCATCATGAATGAATTCAACAATATAACCATCTCATAAAGTACTCTTTTCAGATCTAACAAGCATAGAAAATTTTCTACTCTCCACATAAGCAAAAGTCTTCTCATTCGGAATAGCGGGATTCACTAGTTCCTAAAGTTGACACTCTTCCAAACCCGCTTTAGATGTAGTATTATTCATACTCCAAAAGATATAAGTTAAGTTCATGGAGAGTTCTACAATTAACATATGTAAGTGCATCTAGTGCCACCCCCTAGTTGGTTTTGGAGTATTGACGACAAACCTAGTTGAGGGACTAATGTGTTTGTGAGAATTGCAGGATAACACAGGTAGAAGTCCCTCATTGATTCGGTTTTCCTACCAGAGATGACCCCTAAAAATGTATGAAGACATTGAAGTCAAAGGTGGTATATGAAGATATTCACATTGAAGACTATGACAAGAGAAGACACGCATGAAGCTATGGAGCTCGAAGACTTAGATCTTTCGTAGTTCTATTTCTTCTTTGTTGAGTCATAGGAACCACCATACTGTTAAGTGGGGTCCAAGAGAACCAGTCAGAATGACTGAAGTGATGCCTAAACCAAAACCTATGTCTTCGAGTGAAGACTATGAGAGCGAATCTTGTCCAGAGTCGGACAAGTCAGCTTTGCTTGTAGCCCAAGTAAAGTTGTCGTGTGAGTTTGAAATCTGACCGTTGGAACACATGTCAGTTCCTTAGTGACCCAGGGTCATTTCGGACAAATCAGGTCGGGTTGCCAAGTGGCTATAAATAGCCCACCCCCTACAACCATAAATGGTTGGCTGCTCAGATTGAAAAGTACGGCTTTTGTCGTTTGAGAGGGCAAGCCCACCTCGAAGGCCTTTGAGAGAGGAATTCCTTGCGAGGATAAAGCCCTAACCACCAGAGCCAGAGAGAATTGGGGCATCACTTAAGTCTTCTGTCTGTGTGATCTGAAGACTTATTACACTTGAGGACTGTGCATCCTCCAGCGGTTAAGGCGTCGCGTTCTGAGCATCAAGAGACATTGTGGATTGCCGGTGAACGAAGTCTGTGAAGGTTGGGAGTCTACCTTGAAGACTTACCAGAGTGATTGGGCGAGGTCTATGTGACCTTAGCTCAAGGAAATAGTGAGGACTGGGTGTCCGGGACTGTGTGTGTCCTAAGGTTTTAAATACCTAGCCGCTCCAACCAGACGTACAGTTGTCACAGCAACTGGAACTGGTCCAACAAATCATTGTCTTCAACGAGTCACTGGTCTCATCTTCACTTCACTTTACTTACTGTTACTCCTTGTGAAGTCATTGTATGTTTGCTCTATCATTTGTCTTCACTGAGTGACTGCATGGTTCTGTTTGGCTTCACAATATCTTCCTACCTGATCCTTACTACCTAGCTGCTATTAGTCTTTGTGCTTTCACTTCATTGAATACTTGACTATGGTTTGCCTAGTGTAGTCTACCTTCCGCTGCATGGTAATAGGTTTAATTTTATCGTTTGTCTTCAAAACTCCCATGTTCTGAAGACTTTCATAAAAATCGCCTATTCACCCCCCCTCTAGTCGATATAACGCACTTTCAATTGGTATCAGAGCAAGGTGCTCCCTTGTTCTGTGTGATTCGGTTTAACCACCTGGAGTTTTAGCTATGTCGACTGCAGGGATAATTAAAGTCTCCGCTGCGTGCCCCGTCTTCGATGGAACTGAATATCCCTACTGGAAGAATAAGATGCGCATGCATCTTGAAGCCATTGACGTCGACCTATGGTATGTCGTCGAGAACGGCGTTCCCAGCTGGAGAAGGTGTCACTGCTTGCTGATGTCAAGAAATTCGTTCAACTGACTCTACTGCCAAGAATATCATCTGTGGTCATCTGACCAAAGGACAGTATGGCCGTGTGAGTGCTTTGAAGACATCCCAAGCTGGTCTGGGACTGGCTCTCCAAGGTCAATGAAGGCATCTCAACCCAGAGAGATCAGAGAATCAGTGTCCTTCGCAACCTCTTCAACCGCTTCAAGCGAAATGACAATGAGAATGTCCAGCACACATTTGACCGACTCACTGACATCACAAATGAGCTTCAAGCCCTCGGCGCCACTGAGATTACCAAACACGAAGTCGTCAAGACGCTGCTGAGATCACTTGATAGTTCGTTTGACATCCTGGCCCTGATGATTCAAGAACGTCCTGATTTCAAGACACTCGATCCGTCTGACATACTTGAGAGGCTCAACACACATGAGTTTCAGCTTTCGGAAAAGAGATATCTACGGTCCAAACTATGGGCGAACTCGTGCCTTGAAGGCAAAAGCTGTCTCCTCATCTGAAGAAGAATCTGACAGCAGTTCTGATGATCCTGAAGACATTGGAAGGGAACTTGCTATGCTTGTGAAGAAGTTCCAAAAATTCACCAAGAAGAAAGGTTCAGAAAGTCTTCACGATCAAGTTCAAGGAATGATGAAGCTCCTGCTCATGACTACAAGAAGAAAACATGTCACAAGTGCAAGAAGGCCACTTCATCTCTGAGTGTCCACAGTGGGACAATGAGAACAAAGAAGAAGAAGAGCAAGGAATATGACTCTGACGACAAGAAGAAGAAGAAGAATACTCAAAGTCTTTTCCAAGTCTTCCTCAAAGTCTTCATCACACAAGAAGAGCTCATCTGGCAAGGCACGTGCTTTGTTGGCAAGGAAATGGATTCAGAGGAGGAGTCTGCTTCTGAGGAGGCGGAGGTGGAGTCTGAGGAGGAATCCGACTCAGGCGTCGCAAGTCTGGCTACAGCATACGTTGCCAAGTCCATCTTCAACACTGAAGACAATGACTTCATCACCGACACCGATGCAAATGACAAGGACTACTCCGCTTCTACCTACTGCTTCATGGCACGCGGTGCCAAGGTAAACACACGCACTACTCACTATCAAACATCTAGTGACGATGACTCTGATTGTGGTTCAAAACCCAGCTACAAAACACTTGCTAAAATTGCAACTGAACAACAGAAAGCTATGGAACATATTCAAAAACTGTTAGACAGAAGCGATGATCTGTTAGGTGCTGAAATGACTCGATCTGAATCCTTAATTGAAGACATAAAAAATCTTCACGTTAAGTATCAGGAACTTGAAAGTCGTCATGAAACTCTCTCAACAACTCATGAAAAGCTTTCCTATGATTATCTTCAAAGGAAGCAAGATCTTGAGAAATTGAGAGCGGTTCATGAAGATCTTCAAACGGAAAACGAGTCACTTCGCGCCAAACAGATCAGTCCCGCTCAGGAAGGATTTGAACCACCATGTCTTAAATGCATTGAGCGTGATAATGCTACTTCTGTTCTGATGTTCTACTGCTGCTCTTGCAATATCTTCAACTGTTGATGTAGTAACTAGCCCCTCTGCTGAGGATACCACCGCTATTGCTGATGAGAATGCTAGGTTGAAGACATTGCTTGAAACAGGGATGTACAAAAGTCTTAAAGGGCATCAGACGCTATGTGATGTCCTGAAAAAGAAGATTCTGAACCGAAACCCTAGGAAAGAGGGTGTAGAGTTCGTAAGGAAAATGAATGCAGATGGCTCTTACTGGAATCCTGAGCAGTACCCCAAGACCATGTGGGTTGCTGCAAAGGAACCTTCAGCAGATCCATCCAATCTATCTGGCTTCACTTGTGCTAACCCCATTATCATTGATGAATCCTTTGATGCAAACTATATACTGTTTAAGAATCAGAATGGTGAAGTATTTGCCAGGTACATTGGTACTAACTGCAGGAATGGACCGCCTATGAAGAAGATCTGGGTTCCGAAAAGGTGTCTGGAGAGTCTTCCTGTGAATGTCATCATGACACCTCACGTGAAGAAGACAAACCTCAGACCAAAGGCTTCATACGGTCCAAAGGCTTCATACAGACAGAGGACTCACCTGAGTCGCACTAACGCAAACGTTTTGCAGGGAAACCACACTCAGGCATATGAATATGAGAGCGTTTCATCAAACCGCCATGTTCATAAGACCAAGAACTATTCTGCTTATTCTTATGAGTACTATTGTCCGCCTGCAAGACTGTTTGCTAGGGCTTCAAAGCCAAAATTCTCAGATGCTGCACTTAGACTAATTGCTTCTAAGCCACCCTTGAAGATGTGGGTGGCTAATAAAGCTTAACTCTCTTTTACAGGGAAAGGTCTCCAGCAGAAAACCAAAATCGTCTGACGCCATTGCTGGGGACCTTAAACATCTTGTAGGGCGCAAGATCCAAATGCAAAATGTCTTACTATGTACTCGTACCTTGAATCGCTTGCTACTCCTCCCTATAGTCTAACCTGGATCTAAGCTTTCATAACCACTGGTTCGTCAAATGTTTTTGCTTCACAATGCTCTTGGTGAAGCCTATCCCCCTAACTGCACTGTAGGGTACGACACCAGCGTCTTCAGAATGGATTATTGACAGTGGGTGTACAAATCACATGACTGGCAAAAGAAGTCTTCTTATGGACTCAACCTTACATCCATCCGACAAGAGCCACATCACATTTGCTGACACTGGTAAAAGTAAGGTATTGGGTCTAGGTAGAGTTGCAATCTCAAGGGATCAACACATGGATAAAGTCATGCTTGTTGAATCCCTTGGCTTCAACTTAATGTCTGTCTCAAGGCTTTGCGATTTGAACATGATCGTAATGTTTGGAAAATATCATTGCCTTGTACTAATGGAATCTTACAAGTCTCTAGTGTTTGATGGGTATCGAAAAGATGATTTGTACGTGGTAGATTTCTCAGCAGGGCCACAGCTTGCAGTATGTCTTCTAGCAAAGGCTTCAGAATGCTGGCTCTGGCATCGGAGGCTTGGACATGCTGGCATGAGGAACCTCCACACCCTTGCGAAGAAGAAGCATGTCATAGGCATCGAGGGCGTCAAGTTCAAGAAAGACCACTTATGCGGTGCCTGTGAAGCAGGGAAATGACGAGGGCCAAACATCCCTCGAAGACAATCATGACTACTACTCAACCCTTCGAACTGCTTCACATGGATCTTTTCGGTCCCACTCATTACTCAACTCTAACTACTACTGCTTGCCTCTATGGCTTCGTTATTGTTGATGATTATTCTAGATATACTTGGGTGCACATAATCCTTTACAAGACTGAAGTGCAGGATGTCTTCAGACGCTTCGCCAATCGAGCTATGAACAATTTTGGCGCCAAGATAAAGCACATCAGAAGTGACAATGGCACTGAATTCAAGAACACTGGCCTTGATACATATCTTGATACCTTGGGCATCACACATGAATTCTCAGCCCCGTACACGCCACAGCAGAATGGCGTCGTCGAACGCAAGAACAGAACACTAATTGAGATGGCCAGAACGATGCTAGATGAATACAAGACCCCAAGAAAATTCTGGCCCGAAGCCATTGATACTGCATGCCATACAATCAATCGTGTTTATCTTCACAAGCTACTGAACAAGACATCTTATGAGCTCCTTACTGGCAAGAAGCCAAATGTCAGTTACTTCAGAGTATTTGGCGCAAGGTGCTGGATCAAGGACCCACATCACACCTCAAAATTTGCACCAAAAGCACATGAGGGTTTTATGCTTGGATATGGAAAGGATTCGCACTCCTACAGAGTCTTCAATCTCTTTCATTACAAAGTGGTTGAAACAGTGGATGTGCGGTTCGATGAGACCAACGGTTCACAAAGAGAGCAGCTGCCAAATGTGCTAGATGAAGTTCCATCCAGTGAATCAATCAAGCTAATGGGAACTGGAGAAATTATACCTTCTGAAGCTCATCCTGAAGAAGAACTTATCATTTCAGCACCTGATCAACATGAAGACAATGCTCAGCCTGAAGACATTCCTTCCCCAACGACAATGAACAGCAAGAGCAAAGTCTTCGCCCTGTACATCCTCGTGTTGCCAATGAAGTGCAGATTGAAAGAATAATTGATAGCATCAATGCACCTGGTCCACTCACTCGTTCAAGGGCAACTCAGCTAGCAAATTTCTGTGGGCACTTCGCATTCGTCTCAATAAGAACCCAAGAAAGTTGAAGAAGCCTTCATGGAACCTGAATGGATTCAAGCTATGCAAGAAGAGCTTCAACAGTTTGAGCTGAATAATGTATGGGAACTGGTTAAGCGTCCTGATCCATGGAAGCACAATATAATAGGCACCAAATGGATATACCGCAACAAGCAAGATGAGCATGGTCAAGTTGTCAGAAACAAAGCTCGTCTCGTTGCTCAAGGATATACTCAAGTGGAAGGCATTGACTTCGATGAAACATTTGCTCCTGTGGCTAGACTTGAAGCCATACGCATACTGCTGGCCTATGCAAATCATCATAACATACTTCTATATCAAATGGATGTGAAGAGTCCTTTCTCAATGGCAAGATTGAAGAAGAAGTGTATGTTGCACAACCGCCTGGCTTTGAAAATCCAAAACATCCTGACATGGTATACAAGCTCAACAAGGCACTGTATGGCCTCAAACAAGCCCCTAGGGCCTGGTATGACACACTCAAATACTTCCTGAAGAGCAAAGGCTTCATACCTGGTTCCCTGGATCCCACTCTTTTCATGAAGACATATGATGGTGAACTGTTTGTGTGCCAAATATATGTGGATGACATTATCTTCGGCTGCACCAATCAGAAGTACAGTGAAGAGTTTGGATATATGATGCAAGAGCAATATCAGATGTCCATGATGGGGGAGCTGAAGTTCTTTCTTGGTCTTCAAATCTGACAACAGCGCAATGGCATCTTCATATCTCAAGAGAAGTATCTCAAAGATTGCCTGAAGAAGTTCGGTATGCAAGACTGCAAAGGCTTCACAACACCAATGCCAGCCAAACATCATCTAGGTCCTGACGACAATGGTAAAGAGTTCGATCAAAAGGTATACCGCTCCATGATTGGTTCTTTACTTTATCTATGTGCATCTAGGCCAGATATTATGCTTAGTGTTTGCATGTGTGCTCGATTTCAAGCGGCACCAAAGGAGTCGCATCACTTAGCTGTGAAGCGAATTCTTCGATATTTGGCTCACACCCCAACTCTAGGATTATGGTATCCAAAGGGCTCAGAGTTTGATCTGGTTGGATTCTCGGATGCTGATTATGCTGGTGACAAAGTTGATCGCAAGTCTACATCAGGCACATGTCACTTTCTGGGACGATCACTTGTATGTTGGTCTTCAAAGAAGCAGAACTGTGTATCCTCTCTCCACTGCTGAATCTGAATACATTGCTGCTGGATCTTGCTGCGCTCAGCTTCTGTGGATGAAGCAAAACTCAAAGACTATGGCATTCATCTGAAGCAAGTGCCACTCTACTACGACAACGAAAGCGCCATCAAGATTGCCAACAACCCAGTTCAGCACTCGAAGACAAAGCACATTGAAATTCGTCATCACTTTCTCAGAGATCATGTTGTGAAGGAAGACATTGATATCATACACGTCAACACTGAAGAGCAATTGGCAGATATCTTCACCAAGCCCTTGGATGAGAAGAGGTTTTGCAAGTTACGGTGTGAGCTAAATATCCTGAATCCTCAAATGTCCTGTGATCAGGCACACATCCTAACCCTTATGCATATTGATGACTTAGATGTGCAACACACGAAGTAAAGTATATCTTCAATCAATGAAGACATACATTCTAAGTGTGAATACATTAATGTGGAATTTGACTTCGGAGCGCCACGATAATTGTGCGCCGTGTCTGGGTCTAATACTTCCTATACGGGGGTAACGCCACCACCAAACGTTCATTTTGAAGTGTTTCACTCATGGCGTTACCTTGCAATGTCTTCACATTTGGTTTGGCTTCGATCTCAACATATTTCATGATTATCTTCACTATGTTGATTATATATATATATATATGCTAGTGTTCTGTCCTCTACAGCATTCACTTATAGCTATGTCTTCGTGTGAATCTTTTGAACTAAGTGAATGTGATCGGACCCTAACCTCTCTATGCTTTCTATCTCAAACTCTATCTCCCCAAGTCATATGCATTCTATTGAAACTGTCGAATGTCTTCTCTGCGTCCTTGTCAGCAGAAGATACAGAGACAACCATTAAGTCCGTTTTCAATGCTCATTCCTCCACATGAAATCCGGAGAAGTAGGAACGACCACCCGACAATCCAGGCGTGCGTGGGACGTGGAACAAACCCCAAAATTCCGCATAATGGCCACGTGTTCCTCAGATGCGAATCGCCAGGGGCACCTGTGTAATAGCACAGTGCCGCCCCTGTGCCTATAAATACACACTCACAGCGGTCAATTATCTCTTCTTCCACCCTCGCACGAACCCTAGCGCCACCGCTAGCCCTCGACGACTGCCGGCGACGAAGCGCTTCGCTGCCGCAACAACCTAGATCTCTCTCATACTGCATCTCATAACATGCCTAGTATATTCACTTGTGCTTCACAAAGTAGTTAGATTCCTCACTTGTACTGATCTGTGGATTCGTACAAATCTGGAACCAACTTCTTATCTATGAGTGAATGTCTTCGCACGATGAGGTCAATGTCTTCTAAACTGATTTATCTTCAAAATCTTCTGAGAATGCATATGACCTCTTCCCCTTCCCTCGCACCTTAATGCTGTCACAGGTACATGTCCGTGGGAGAATCCTTTGGTTCTCATAGTCTGCATTCATTTGCAGAATTCTTACAGCATCACATAAATTCTCCCGAAGCCAGTTCCTGTTGGTCCAGCAAGCGAAAACCTTTGAAGCCTTTGAACATCTTGAAGCCTTTCAAGTTAAAGTTTATGGCTTCAGAGAAAGCAGCAAGGAAGGGTG
The DNA here is from genome assembly GCF_003073215.2 of Triticum urartu. Classification (NCBI taxonomy): domain Eukaryota; kingdom Viridiplantae; phylum Streptophyta; class Magnoliopsida; order Poales; family Poaceae; genus Triticum; species Triticum urartu. The sequence continues at coordinate 509,771,160 of NC_053026.1, read as the reverse complement.
GCAGAAAGCGTCGTGGTGAGACCTCCAGAGATCTGCCAGATGAACTCTCAGAAATGTACAAGACAGATCCTGAAGAGGATTACAGTCAGCGCAAGACCCGAATCCAATGGATTCGAAGATATTGGGCAGAACAATGGTTCAAATACAGATTTGTGACCCAGGAGTATGCTGAGAAAAACGCCATCAAGAGACCGTGGGGAGACATCCTATTCAAGAATCTTCTACCCAGGTCCAGAGATGAAGCCATTGCTCAAGGCTTCTATCCATGCATGGTCCGTGGACCACAGCCTGCTGATGCACACTCGTCGTCACTGCTATGGTGTCGTGACGACAATCTGTTCAAGCGCAACTTCCAGTTTGCTCAGAACTCAGCGAAGCAGAACAAGAAGACTTTTGGGTTAGACTTCAACCCTGGTCCCTCATCTCCAAGGGCAGATGGCACACGACATGCAGAACCCAATGTCATCGGTCCTTTCGCCAACCTTGAAGGCCTCATCACCTACATCTTGGTTCAAGGGACTGCAGTGAATGAGCCTGCAGCTGACACTGAGTCTGATGACGCGCCTGCAGTGCCGAAGCCAAAGCAGTTGAAGAAGCCAAAAGCTTCAAAGCCTGCCCCTTCACCAAAAGTCTCAAGGCGAAGCCACTGGCAACGCACCTCCTGAAGACAGTGTGCAGTCTGAAGACTTATCACGCGTCTCCAAGCCCCAGAAGGCCAAGATGCCTCTGTCTCACACTGGCAAAGAGCTAACAGCTGCTGCCATTCTGCGCAATGACGACATTGATCTGTCAAGTGATGAAGATCTTGCAGATGACGCTCTTGAGCAACTCATCAAGAGCAAAGAAGAAGCAGAAATCTTCAATGATCTGCCTCTCTTTGATGTCACCATCATCCACAACTTCATTGACAGAGTGGTTTGACACGCCAAGCATCAGCTTTGAAGATCTGACAGCTACCCATTGGCCTCAGTGTCGCCTTCCAAGGCGCCATTGCTTCAGAACTTGCTATTGCCCAGCGCATTGTTGAACTGAAGCAGAAGATTGACTATGAAAAGGCTCAGTTCAAGAAGCATATGGCCAAGCTCAGCGTGCAAGAAGTGAAGAACTTCAAGACAATGATGCACGAGCTCAAGGAAGCCTTTGTGAAGAAGCGTGCAGAAGCTCAGGGTCGCGTGAGCGCATGAAGACTCTGGCTGACAGATGTGTGCAAGCCTATAATGAGGCTGAGAAGCGCAAGGCACTTGGGCGTCCTGGCATCGACCCCAGATGGCGCAAAGAAGAAGAAGCCTGCTACGGCTGAACTGATGCACCAAGGCAAAGCAGTTCCATTGTCTTCCCAACTAAGACTGACTGCTCGAGCCAAAAAGCCGGTCAACAGCTTCAGAGCTCAAGAAGACAAGGACTGAGAGCTGAAGCCAGGAAGAGAAACACTCTGAAGCCTCTCCTACTGCCCCCTCCAAGAAAGAAAGGAAGACCAAGCTCGGGCTGCTTCCACAGAGCCCTTGGTAGTTAACCCATTTCTATGTCTATTCTGAAAGTGAAAACGACAACTGACAATTCATGAGCCTGCTTCCACAGAGGCTCATGAGCTGAAGACATTTCCAGCAGCTGATCCCCATCGCCTGCTGAACATTGGTCAACATGACAATGTAGAAGATGATGCAGTCCTCCTCAGCATGAAAACAGTGAAACTCATCAGCATTGGTCCGTCCACTGACGCCAATTGGCACAGGATGCTTCATGGCGGAATCGCCCACAAGAGAAGAAGACTATGAGCCCAGCCCACACCAACTCCACAGGCGTCGTCTGCGTTCCCGCAGGCTTCCAAAGGTCCAAGGCCTCAAGTCTCTGCTGAAGACATTCCGGCTGCATCAGCCGCAGAGAAGGAGTCCCACAAGATCCCACTCCCCTGTCCCCAAGAAGCAGTTCTCCAGGAGAATGTGCTTGTGACCGACCCTCCAGCTAGTCAAGTGGAGGATGAAAATCGTGAGGCTGCACAACCACCATGAAGCTAATTGTGGAAGCCCTCCCAGCCAAAGCTTCAGAAGACAGCGAAGCCACTGATCCCGCCACTTCTGTTCCTGAGTCTGCTGCCGGTCCCAATTCAACTATCATGTTGAAGCACAGCTCAGTCCAGAAGCCCAATCCAAGACCTGCCAAGTTTCCAGTCCTGCATCAGCACCTGGCTCCTTCAACATCAATGGCTTCAGGGCAGACAACACGGTCTTCAATAGCTCCAGGAACCCCTACTCAAGGAAGATATCATCTGATCGGTTCTGGAGCTATCTCAGCGAAGATACTCTTTGCATTCCTGTACAAACTAAGGTCGCATTCTTCCCACACAAGCGCCTTGATTGAAGCTATAAGCTGGTCTGTCCCTGTCTGGAAAAACTTTAGATTGCTTCAAGGAAGTTGGACTGCTGCCGTTCCATTACTGACGAAGAGCATTGGAATGAAGAGCTGCTGCTTCAATTCTATGCCACACTTCACATCAGAGGGTACAGCAGAGATCCGAAGACTTGGGTCCTGGAGTGGATGACTGGCAACGTTCATCATGAAGCCAATGCATTTGACATCATTGAGCTCACTGGCTTGCCCACTCCTGGCGATCTCTTCGAGCAAGGCTGTCAGCTGCATGCTGAAGCTATTGAGAGCATCTTTCAGCGGCCAGAACCTGATATGAGTCAGATGCTCAGCATGATGAAGCCATTGCCCCAAGATGCTGCTTATCCCACAGAGTTCTTCGTTGAAGACCTTGAGTATCTGCCAAGAACCATCTATCACATCATCAGGCGAACTCTCTGGCCTATCAAAGGGCACTCTCCAAATGCCAAGCTTCAGGGTGCAATGAAGACTTTGGTCTTCTATATACTTCATGGCAAATGCTTCAATGCACAGGACTTCTTCATACGCCAACTTGCTGCATCAGGCATTGATCTGTTTGGTTTGAAGTTCTACGCCCCTTGGGTCATGCGGCTGATCAAGCTACACTCCGCCATCTCGTATCAGCCCTCAGCCCGCAACCATCGGATCTTCTTGCCTGACGTGGACATGTCTACTGAAGCCATATATTCTGAGCCTGCCAAGCAACCTCTAAGTCTTCAGAATGCAGAACATCAGAGTTTTACTCAGAACGTTGAAGGCGTTGAAGCAGTTTCTCGGGTGTATCCTTTGGCTGGCACTACACGTGCACCACACCCTGCTTCCACTGAAGCCACTGACAGTGCCACTGCTCCAAGACCCAAGAAGCGCACTCGTGTTCTCAACGACCGAGAGCTTCTTGTGGCTCTACATCAGAAACAGGATAGGCATCATGACTGGCTGAAGCGTCAGATGAAAAGCCTCTTGGTGGATGTTAATCGCACTCGAAATCTTGCCACCAAGAATGCTTTCGTTGCCCATGAAACCTGTCGCCGCACATGGAAAGGGCTCACGATGATGTGTTCTGAAGCTGATCTTCAAGAGGATGGCTTCACTGAGAGATTCAAGTTTGACTCCACACCTCCTCGAAGGGCTGTGCTGCTAGGAACTCCATCCCTTGAAGACTCTGAGTTCTCTTCCTCTGCTGCCACAGTGACTGCCAGAATTATTGAGGAAGAAGACGATGCTACTTCACCGCCACCTCCTTCAGCACCTCCAAGCTCTTCTGCACCGCCAAACAACACCAACAACCCTGCTACTTCACCTACTCCTCATGGGAACGAGTAGAGGCTCTATGTCTTCAAACCTTTTTGGTCATTACTGACAAAAGGGGGAGAAGCATATGAGATTGATAGTCTTCAAGCGGGTCCATATGGGCGGGTGCCTTATATTTTGCTTCGTGCTTACAACTCTCATTTTTGCTACATTTGGTTCTTATGAGTTGTAACACTTAAACTAGATGGTCGTCTGCTACTTATTTGCCACCTTGTTTTGCGAAGATAAATTCCGCATGTGCGACGATAAATTCCGCACTTAGCTCATTCTGCAGACGTCCATTTTCCATTATGCATGTCATTATCTTCATATACTTTCACATGCATAGTGGATTGTCATCATAAGTTGAAGTGGATCTCCACAAGTACCACCTGCCATGTGCATTTGCATTCCAAAAGCAAATTAACTTATATGCACATCTTCAGGGGGAGCCCTTGCAACTTATGAAGACAATTCCTTATCCTTTACAGTTTCACAGATTATATTCCCCGTTGAAAACTTCAACTAGTTTGTCATCAATCACCAAAAAGGGGGAGATTGTATGTGCATCTAGTGCCACCCCTAGTTGATTTTAGATTATTGACGACAAACCTAGTTGAGGGACTAATGTGTTTGTGAGAATTGCAGGATAACACAGGTAGAAGTCCCTCATGATTCGGTTTTACTACCAGAGATGACCCCTAAAAATGTATGAAGACATTGAAGTCAAAGGTGGTATATGAAGATATTCACATTGAAGACTATGACAAGAGAAGACACGATATGAAGCCTATGGAGCTCGAAGACTTAGATCTTTCGTAGGTCTTTTTCTTTTGTGTTGAGTCATAGGAACCACCGTACTGTTAAGTGGGGTCCAAGAGAACCAGTCAGAATGACTGAAGTGATGCCTAAACCAAAAACCTATGTCTTCGAGTGAAGACTATGAGAGCGAATCTTGTCCAGAGTCGGACAAGTCAGCTTTGCTTGTAGCCCAAGGAAAGTTTCTGTGTGAGTTTCAAATCTGACCGTTGGAACACGTGTCAGTTCCTTAGTGACCCAGGGTCATTTCGGACAAATCAGGTCGGGTTGCCAAGTGGCTATAAATAGCCCAGCCCCGACAACCATAAATGGTTGGCTGCTCAGATTAATAGCACGGCTTTTGTCGTTTGAGAGCAACCCACCTCGAAGCCTTTGAGAGAGAATTCTTGCAGGATAAAGCCCTAACCACCAGAGCCAGAGAGAATTGGGCATCACTTAAGTCTTCTTGTGTGTGTGATCTGAAAACTTATTACACTTGAGGACTGTGCATCCTCCAGCCGGTTAGGCGTCGCATTCTGAGCATCCAAGAGACATTGTGGATTGCCAGTGAATGAAGTTTGTGAAGGTTTGGGAGTCTTCCTTGAAGACTTATCAGAGTGATTGGGCGAGGTCTATGTGACCTTAGCTCAAGGAGAATACGGTGAGGACTGGGTGTCCTGAGCTGCGTGTTAAGGACTGGGTGTCCAGGACTATGTGTCCTACGGTTTAAATACCTAGCCGCTCCAACCAGACGTACAGTTGTCATAGCAACTGGAACTGGTCCAACAAATCATTGTCTTCAACGAGTCACTGGTTTCATCTTCACTTCACTTTACTTACTATTACTCATTGTGATGTCATTGTATGTTTGCACTATCATTTGTCTTCACTGAGTGACTGCGTGTTCTGTTTGGCTTCAGAATAACTTCCTACCCGATCCTTACTACCTAGCTTCTATTAGTCTTTGTGCTTTCACTTCATTGAATACTTGACTATGGTTTTCCTAGTGTAATCTACCTTCCGCTGCATGGTAATAGGTTTAATTTTATCGTTTGTCTTCAAAACTTCTATGTTCTGAAGACTTTCATAAAAATCGCCTATTCACCCCCCTCTAGTCGATATAACGCACTTTCAATTGGTATCAGAGCAAGGTGCTCCCTTGTTCTGTGTGATTCGGTTTAACCACCTGGAGTTTTAGCTATGTCGACTGCAGGGATAATTAAAGTCTCCGCTGCGTGCCCCGTCTTCGATGGAACTGAATATCCCTACTGGAAGAATAAGATGCGCATGCATCTTGAAGCCATTGACGTCGACCTATGGTATGTCATCGAGAATGGCGTTCCCAAGGCTGGAGAAGGTGTCACTGCTGCTGATGTCAAGAAATTCGTTCAACTGGACTCTACTGCCAAGAATATCATCTGTGGTCATCTGACCAAAGGACAGTATGGCCGTGTGAGTGCTTTGAAGACATCCAAGCTGGTCTGGGACTGGCTCTCCAAGGTCAATGAAGGCATCTCAACCCAGAGAGATCAGAGAATCAGTGTCCTTCGCAACCTCTTCAACCGCTTCAAGCGAAATGACAATGAGAATGTCCAGCACACATTTGACCGACTCACTGACATCACAAATGAGCTTCAAGCCCTCGGCGCCACTGAGATTACCAAACATGAAGTCGTCAAGACGCTGCTGAGATCACTTGATAGTTCGTTTGACATCCTGGCCCTGATGATTCAAGAACGTCCTGATTTCAAGACACTCGATCCGTCTGACATACTTGAGAGCTCAACACACATGAGTTTCAGCTTTCGGAGAAAAGAGATATCTATGGTCCAAACTATGGACGAACTCGTGCCTTGAAGGCAAAAGTTGTCTCCTCATCTGAAGAAGAATCTGACAGCAGTTCTGATGTCCTGAAGACATTGGAAGGGAACTTGCTATGCTTGTCAAGAAGTTCCAAAAATTCAGCAAGAAGAAAGGCTTCAGAAAGTCTTCCCGATCAAGTTCAAGGAATGATGAAGCTCCTGCTCAAGACTACAAGAAGAAAACATGTCACAAGTGCAAGAAACTTGGCCACTTCATCTCTGAGAATCCACAGTGGGACAATGAGAACAAAAAGAAGAAGAAGAGCAAGGAATATGACTCTGATGACAAGAAGAAGAAGAAGTACTCAAAGTCTTCTTCCAAGTCTTCCTCAAAGTCTTCATCACACAAGAAGAGCTCATTTGGCAAGGCACGTGCATTTGTTGGCAAGGAATGGGATTCAGAGGAGGAGTCTGCTTCTGAGGAGGCGGAGGTGGAGTCTAAGGAGGAATCCGACTCAGGCGTCGCAAGTCTGGCTACAGCATACGTTGCCAAGTCCATCTTCAACACTGAAGACAATGACTTCATCACCGACACCGATACAAATGACAAGGACTATTCCGCTTCTACCTACTGCTTCATGGCACGCGGTGCCAAGGTAAACACATGCACTACTCACTATCAAACATCTAGTGACGATGACTCTGATTGTGGTTCAAAACCTAGCTACAAAACACTTGCTAAAATTGCAACTGAACAACAGAAAGCTATGGAACATATTCAAAAACTGTTAGACAGAAGCGATGATCTGTTAGGTGCTGAAATGACTCGATCTGAATCCTTAATTGAAGACATAAAAAATCTTCACGTTAAGTATCAGGAACTTGAAAGTCGTCATGAAACAATCTCAACAACTCATGAAAAGCTTTCCTATTATTATCTTCAAAGGAAGCAAGATCTTGAGAAATTGAGAGGGTTCATGAAGATCTTCAAACGGAAAATGAGTCACTTCGCGCCAAACAGATCAGTCCCGCTCAGGAAGGGTTTGAACCACCATGTCTTAAATGCATTGAGCGTGATAATGCTATTTCTGTTGCTGAATGTTCTACTGCTACTGCTGTTGCAATATCTTCAACTGTTGATGTGGTAACTAACCCCTCTGCTGAGGATACCACCGCTATTGCTGATGAGAATGCTAGGTTGAAGACATTGCTTGAAACAAGGATGTACAAAAGTCTTAAAGGGCATCAGATGCTATGTGATGTCCTGAAAAAGCAGATTCTGAACCGAAACCCTAGGAAAGAGGGTGTAGGGTTCGTAAGGAAAATGAATGCAGATGGCTCTTCCTGGAAACCTGAGTAGTACCCCAAAACCATGTGGGTTGCTGCAAAGGAAGCTTCAGCAGATCCATCCAATCTATCTGGCTTCACTTGTGCTAACCCCATTATCATTGATGAATCCTTTGATGCAAACTATATATACTGTTTAAGAATCAGAATGGTGAAGTATTTGCCAGGTACATTGGTACTAATTGAAGGAATGGACCGCCCATGAAGAAGATCTGGGTTCCGAAAAGGTGTCTGGAGAGTCTTCCTGTGAATGTCATCATGACACCTCACGTGAAGAAGACAAACCTCAGACCAAAGACTTCATACGGTCCAAAGGCTTCATACAGACAGAGGACTCACCCGAGTCACACTAACGCAAATGTTTTGCAGGGAAACCATACTCAGGCATATGAATATGAGAGCAATTCATCAAACCTTCATGTTCATATGACCAAAAACTATTCTGCTTATTCTTATGAGTACTATTGTCCGCCTGCAAGACTGTTTGCTAAGGCTTCAAAGCCAAAATTCTCAGATGCTGCACTTAGACTTATTGCTTCTAAGCCACCCTTGAAGATGTGGGTGGCTAAGAAAGCTTAACTCTCTTTTGCAGGGAAAGGTCTCCAGCAAAAACCAAAATCGTCTGACGCTATTGCTGGGGACCTTAAACATCTTGTAGGGCGCAAGATCAAATGCCCGAATGGTCTTACTATGTACTTCTCCTGAATCGCTTGCTACTCTCCCTATTAGTCCTAATCTGGATCTAAGCTTTCATAACCCACTGGTTCGTCAAATGTTTTTGCTTCACAATTCTCTTCGTGAAGCCTATCCCCCTAACTGCACTGTATGGGTACGACACCAGCGTCTTCAGAATGGATTATTGATAGTGGGTGTACAAATCACATGACTGGCAAAAGAAGCCTTCTTATGGACTCAACCTTACGTCCATCCGACAAGAGCCACATCACATTTGCTGACACTGGTAAAAGTAAGGTATTGGGTCTAGGTAGAGTTGCAATCTCAAGGGATCAACACATGGATAAAGTCATGCTTGTTGAATCCCTTGGCTTCAACTTAATGTCTGTCTCAATGCTTTGCGATTTGAACATGATCGTAATGTTTGGAAAATATCTGCCTTGTACTAATGGAATCTGACAAGTCTCTAGTGTTTGAAGGGTATCGAAAAGATGATTGTGTACGTGGTAGATTTCTCAGCAGGGCCACAGCTTGCAGTATGTCTTCTAGCAAAAGCTTCAGAATGCTGGCTCTGGCATCGGAGGCTTGGGCATGCTGGCATGAGGAACCTCCACACCCTTGCGAAGAAGAAGCATGTCATAGGCATCGAGGGCGTCAAGTTCAAGAAAGATCACTTATGCGGTGCCTGTGAAGCAGGAAAGATGACGAGGGCCAAACATCCCTCGAAGACAATCATGACCACTACTCGACCCTTCGAACTGCTTCACATGGATCTTTTCGGTCCCACTCATTACTCAACTCTTACTACTACTGCTTGCCTCTATGGCTTCGTTATTGTTGATGATTATTCTAGATATACTTGGGTGCACATAATCCTTTACAAGACTGAAGTGCAGGATGTCTTCAGACGCTTCGCCAATTGAGCTATGAACAATTTTGGCGCCAAGATAAAGCACATCAGAAGTGACAATGGCACTGAATTCAAGAACACTGGCCTTGATACATATCTTGATACCTTGGGCATCACACATGAATTCTCAGCCCCGTACACGCCACAGCAGAATGGCGTCGTCGAACGCAAGAACAGAACACTAATTGAGATGGCCAGAACGATGCTAGATGAATACAAGACCCCAAGAAAATTCTGGCCCGAAGCCATTGATACTGCATGCCATACAATCAATCGTGTTTATCTTCACAAGCTACTGAACAAGACATCTTATGAGCTCCTTACTGGCAAGAAGCCAAATGTCAGTTACTTCAGAGTATTTGGCGCAAGGTGCTGGATCAAGGACCCACATCACACCTCAAAATTTGCACCAAAAGCACATGAGGGTTTTATGCTTGGATATGGAAAGGATTCGCACTCCTAAGAGTCTTCAATCTCTTTCATTACAAAGTGGTTGAAACAGTGGATGTGCTGTTTGATGAGACCAACGGATCACAAAGAGAGCAGCTGCCAAGTGTGCTAGATGGAGTTCCATCCAGTGAATCAATCAAGCTAATGGGAACTGGAGAAATTATACCTTCTGAAGCTCATCCTGAAGAAGAACTTATCATTTCAGCACCTGATCATCATGAAGACAATGCTTAGCCTGAAGACATTACTTCCAACAACGACAATGAATGGCAAGAGCAAAGTCTTTGCCCTGTACATCCTCGTGTTGCCAATGAAGTGCAGATTGACAGAATAATTGACAGCATCAATGCACCTGGTCCACTCACTCATTCAAGGGCAACTCAGCTAGCAAATTTCTGTGGGCATTTCGCATTCGTCTCAATTGCAAAACCCAAGAAAGTTGAAGAAGCCTTCATGGAACCTGAATGGATTCAAGCTATGCAAGAAGAGCTTCAACAGTTTGAGCTAAATAATGTATGGGAACTGGTTAAGCGTCCTGATCCACGGAAGCACAATATAATAGGCACCAAATGGATATACCGCAACAAGCAAGATGAGCATGGTCAAGTTGTCAGAAACAAAGCTTGTCTCGTTGCTCAAGGATATACTCAAGTGCAAGGCATTGACTTCGATGAAACATTTGCTCCTGTGGCTAGGCTTGAAGCCATACGCATTCTGCTGGCCTATGCAAATCATCATAACATACTTCTATATCAAATGGATGTGAAGAGTGCCTTTCTCAATGGCATGATTGAAGAAGAAGTGTATGTTGCACAACCGCCTGACTTTGAAAATCCAAAACATCCTGACATGGTATACAAGCTCAACAAGGCACTGTATGGCCTCAAACAAGCCCCTAGGGCCTGGTATGACACACTCAAATACTTCCTGAAGAGCAAAGGCTTCATACCTAGTTCCCTAGACCCCACTCTCTTCACGAAGACATATGATGGTGAACTGTTTCTGTGCCAAATATATGTGGATGACATTATCTTCGGCTACACCAATCAGAAGTACAGTGAAGAGTTTGGATATATGATGCAAGAGAAATATCAAATGTCTATGATGGGAGAGCTGAAGTTCTTTCTCGGTCTTCAAATACGACAGCAACGCAACGGCATCTTCATATCTCAAGAGAAATATCTTAAAGAGTGCCTGAAGAAGTTCGGTATGCAAGACTGCAAAGGCTTCACAACACCAATGCCAGCCAAACATCATCTAGGTCCTGACGACAAGGGTAAAGAGTTCGATCAAAAGGTATACCGCTCCATGATTGGTTCTTTACTTTATCTATGTGCATCTAGGCCAGATATTATGCTTAGTGTTTGCATGTGTGCTCGATTTCAAGCGGCACCAAAGGAGTCGCATCACTTAGCTATGAAGCGAATTCTTCGATATTTGGCTCACACCCCAACTCTAGGATTATGGTATCCAAAGGGCTCAGAGTTTGATTTGGTTGGATTTTCGGATGCTGATTATGCTGGTGACAAAGTTGATCGCAAGTCTACATCAGGCACATGTCACTTTCTGGGACGATCACTTGTATGTTGGTCTTCAAAGAAGCAGAACTGTGTATCTCTCTCCACTGCTGAATCTGAATACATTGCTGCTGGATCTTGCTGCGCTCAGCTTCTGTGGATGAAGCAAACACTCAAGGACTATGGCATTCATCTGAAGCAAGTGCCACTTACTGCGACAACGAAAGCGCCATCAAGATTGCCAACAACCCAGTTCAGCACTCGAAGACAAAGCACATTGAAATTCGTCATCACTTTCTCAGAGATCATGTTGTGAAGGAAGATATTGATATCATACACGTCAACACTGAAGAGCAATTGGCAGATATCTTCACCAAGCCCTTGGATGAGAAGAGATTTTGCAAGTTACGGTGTGAGCTAAATATCCTGGAATCCTCAAATGTCCTGTGATCAGGCACACATCCTAACCCTTATGCATATTGATGACTTAGATGTGCAACACACGAAGTGAAGTATATCTTCAATCAATGAAGACATACATTCTAAGTGTGAATACATTAATGTGGAATTTGACTTCGGAGCGCCACGATAATTGTGCGCCGTGTCTGGGTCTAATACTTCCTATACGGTGGGTAACGCCACCACCAAACGTTCTATTTTGAAGTGTTTCACTCCATGGCGTTACCTTGCAATGTCTTCACATTTGGTTTGGCTTCGATCTCAACTATGTTTCATGATTATCTTCACTATGTTGATTATATATATATATATGCTAGTGTTCTGTCCTCTACAGCATTCACTTATAGCTATGTCTTCGTGTTGAATCTTTTGAACTAAGTGAATGTGATCGGACCCTAACCTCTCTATGCTTTCTATCTCAAACTCTATCTCCCCAAGTCATATGCATTCTATTGAAACTGTCGAATGTCTTCTCTGCGTCCTTGTCAGCAGAAGATACAGAGACAACCATTAAGTCCGTTTTCAATGCTCATTCCTCCACATGAAATCCGGAGAAGTAGGAACGACCACCCGACAATCCAGGCGTGCGTGGGACGTGGAACAAACCCCAAAATTCCGCATAATGGCCACGTGTTCCTCAGATGCGAATCGCCAGGGGCACCTGTGTAATAGCACAGTGCCGCCCCTGTGCCTATAAATACACACTCACAGCGGTCATTATCTCTTCTTCCACCCTCGCACGAACCCTAGCGCCACCGCTAGCCCTCGACGACGCTCGGCGACGAAGCGCTTCGCCTGCGCATTCACACAACTAGATCTCTCTCATACTGCATCTCATAACATGCCTAGTATATTCACTTGTGCTTCACAAAGTAGTTAGATTCCTCACTTGTACTGATCTGTGGATTCGTACAAATCTGGAACCAACTCCTTATCTATGAGATGTCTTCGCACGATGAGGTCAATGTCTTCTAAACTGATTTATCTTCAAAATCTTCTGAGAATGCATATGACCTCTTCCCCTTCCCTCGCACCTTAATGCTGTCACAGGTACATGTCCGTGGGAGAATCCTTGGTTCTCATAGTCTGCATTCATTTGCAGAATTCTTACAGCATCACATAAATTCTCCCGAAGCCAGTTCCTGTTGGTCCAGCAAACGAAAACCTTTGAAGCCTTTGAACTGAAGCCTTTCAAGTTAAAGTTTATGGCTTCAGAGAAAGCAGCAAGGAAGGGTGGCAGAAAGCGTCGTGGTGAGACCTCCAGAGATCTGCCAGATGAACTCTCAGAAATGTACAAGACAGATCCTGAAGAGGATTACAGTCAGCGCAAGACCCGAATCCAATGGATTCGAAGATATTGGGCAGAACAATGGTTCAAATACAGATTTGTGACCCAGGAGTATGCTGAGAAAAACGCCATCAAGAGACCGTGGGGAGACATCCTATTCAAGAATCTTCTACCCAGGTCCAGAGATGAAGCCATCTCAAGGCTTCTATCCATGCATGGTCCGTGCCACAGCCTGCTGATGCACACCCATCGTCACTACTATGGTGTCGTGACGACAATCTGTTCAAGCGCAACTTCCAGTTTGCCCAGAACTCAGCGAAGCAGAACAAGAAGACTTTGGGTTAGACTTCAACCCTGGTCCCTCATCCAAGGGCAGATGGCACACGACATGCAGAACCCAATGTCATCGGTCCTTTCGCCAACCTTGAAGGCCTCATCACCTATCTTGGTTCAAGGGACTGCAGTGAATGAGCCTGCAGCTGACACTGAGTCTGATGACGCGCCTGCAGTGCCGAAGCCAAAGCAGTTGAAGAAGCCAAAAGCTTCAAAGCCGGCCCCTTCACCAAAAATCTCAAGGGCGAAGCCATTGGCAACTGCACCTCCTGAAGACAGTGTGCAGTCTGAAGACTTATCACGCGTCTCCAAGCCCCAGAAGGCCAAGATGCCTCTGTCTCACACTGGCAAAGAGCTAACAGCTGCTGCCATTCTGCGCAACGACGACATTGATCTGTCAAGTGATGAAGATCTTGCAGATGACGCTCTTGAGCAACTCATCAAGAGCAAAGAAGAAGCAGAAATCTTCAATGATCTGCCTCTCTTTGATGTCACCATCATCCACAACTTCATTGACGAGTGGTTTGACACGCCAAACATCAGCTTTGAAGATCTGCAGCTACCCATTGGCCTCAGTGTCGCCTTCCAAGGCGCCATTGCTTCAGAACTTGCTATTGCCCAGCGCATTGTTGAACTGAAGCAGAAGATTGACTATGAAAAGGCTAGTTCAAGAAGCATATGGCCAAGCTCAGCGTGCAAGAAGTGAAGAACTTCAAGACAATGATGCACGAGCTCAAGGAAGCCTTTGTGAAGAAGTGTGCAGAAGCTCAGGGTTCGCGTGAGCGCATGAATCTGGCTGATAGATGTGTGCAAGCCTATAATGAGGCTGAGAAGCGCAAGCACTTGGGCGTCCTGGCATCGACCCCAGGATGGCCGCAAAGAAGAAGAAGAAGCCTGCTACGGCTGAACCTGATGCACCAAGGCAAGAAGCAGTTCCGATTGTCTTCCCAACTAGACTGACTGGCTCGAAGCCAAAAGCCGGTCAACAGCTTCAGAGCTCAAGAAGACAAGGACTGCTGAGCTGAAGCCAGGAAGAGGAAACACTCTGAAGCCTCTCCTACTGTCCCCTCCAAGAAGAAGAGGAAGACCAAGAAAGTTCGGGCTGCTTCCACAGAGCCCTTGGTAGTTGAACCCATTTCTATGGTCTATCCTGAAGCGGAACGACAACTGACACTTCATGAGCCTGCTTCCACAAAGGCTCATGAAGCTGAAGACATTCCAGCAGCTGATCCCATCGCTGCTGAAGACATTGGTCAACATGCCACTGTAGAAGATGATGCAGTCCTTCCTCAGCATGAAAACAGTGAACTCATCAGCATTGGTCGTCCACTGACGCCAATTGCACAGGATGCTTCATGGGCGGATCGCCCACAAGAGGAAGAAGACTATGAGGCCCAGCCCACACCAACTCCACAGGCGTCGTCTGTGTTCCGCAGGCTTCGCAAAGGTCCAAGGCCTCAAGTCTCTGCTGAAGACATTCCGGCTGCATCAGCCGCAGAAGAAGGAGTCCCACAAGATCCCACTCCCCTGTCCCACAAAGAAGCAGTTCTCCAGGAGAATGTGCTTGTGACCGACCCTCCAGCTAGTCAAGTGGAGGATGAAAATCGTGAGGCTGCCACAACCACCAATGAAGTTAATGTGGATCCCTCCCCAGCAAAAGCTTCAGAAGACAGCGAAGCCACTGATCCCGCCACTTCTGTTCCTGAGTCTGCTGCCGGTCCCCAATTCAACTATCATGTTGAGCACAGGCCTCAGGTCCAGAAGCCAATCCCAAGACTGCCAAGGTTTCCAGGTCCTGCATCAGCACCTGGCTCCTTCAACATCAATGGCTTCAGGGCAGACAACACGTTCTTCAATAGCTCCAGGAACCCCTACTCAAGGGAAAGGATATCATCTGATCGGTTCTGGAGCTATCCTCAGCGAAGCTATTACTCTTGCATTCTGTACAACCAAGGTCGCATCTTCCCACACAAGCGCCTTGACGTTGAAGCTATAGCTGGTCTGCCCTGTCTGGAAGAAGCTAGATTGCTTCAAAGGAAGTTGGACTGCTGCCGTTCATTACTGACGAAGAGAATTGGAATTAAGAGTGCTGCTGTCAATTCTGTGCCACACTTCACATCAGAGGGTACAGCAGAGATCCGAAGACTTGGGTCCTGGAGTGGATGACTGGCAACGTTCATCATGAAGCCAATGCATTTGACATCATTGAGCTCACTGGCTTGACCACTCCTGGCGATCTCTTCGAGCAAGGCTGTCAGCTGCATGCTGAAGCTATTGAGAGCATCTTTCAGCGGCCAGAACCTGATATGAGTCAGATGCTCAGCATGATGAAGCCATTGCCCCAAGATGCTTCTTATCCCATAGAGTTCTTCGTTGAAGACCTTGAGTATCTGCCAAGAACCATCTATCACATCATCAGGCGAACTCTCTGGCCTATCAAAGGGCACTCTCCAAATGCCAAGCTTCAGGGTGCAATGAAGACTTTGGTCTTCTATATACTTCATGGAAAATGCTTCAATGCACAGGACTTCTTCATACGCCAACTTGCTGCATCAGGCATTGATCTGTTTGGTTTGAAGTTCTACGCCCCTTGGCCCCTTGGGTGAGGCGCCTGATCAAGCTACACTCCGCCATCTTGTATCAGCCCTCAGCCCGCAACCATCGGATCTTCTTACCTAACGTGGACATGTCTACCGAAGCCATTTATTCTGAGCCTGCCAAGAAACCTCTAAGTCTGCAGAATGCAGAACATTAGAGTTTTACTCAGAACGTTGAAGGCGTTGAAGCAATTTCTCGGTTGTATCCTTTGGCTGGCACTACACGTGCACCACACCCTGCTTCCACTGAAGCCACTGACAGTGCCACTGCTCCAAGACCCAAGAAGCGCACTCGTGTTCTCAACGACCGAGAGCTTCTTGTGGCTCTACATCAAAAACAGGATAGGCATCATGACTGGCTGAAGCGTCAGATGAAAAGCCTCTTGGTGGATGTTAATCGCACTCGAAATCTTGCCACCAAGAATGCTTTCGTTGCCCATGAAACCTGTCGCCGCACATGGAAAGGGCTCACGATGATGTGTTCTGAAGCTGATCTTCAAGAGGATGGCTTCACTGAGAGATTCAAGTTTGACTCCACACCTCCTCGAAGGGCTGTGCTGCTAGGAACTCCATCCCTTGAAGACTCTGAGTTCTCTTCCTCTGCTGCCACAGTGACTGCCAGAATTATTGAGGAAGAAGACGATGCTACTTCACCGCCACCTCCTTCAGCACCTCCAAGCTCTTCTGCACCGCCAAACACCAACAACCCTGCTACTTCACCTACTCCTCATGGGAACGAGTAGAGGCTCTATGTCTTCAAACCTTTTTGGTCATTACTGACAAAAGGGGGAGAAGCATATGAGATTGATAGTCTTCAAGCGGGTCCATATGGGCGGGTGCCTTATATTTTGCTTCGTGCTTACAACTCTCGTTTTGCTACATTTGGTTCTTATGAGTTGTAACACTTAACTAGATGGTCGTCTGCTACTTATTTGCCACCTTGTTTTGCGAAGATAAATTCCGCATGTGCGACGATAAATTCCGCACTTAGCTCATTCGCAGACGTCCATTTTCCATTATGCATGTCATTATCTTCATATACTTTCACATGCATAGTGGATTGTCATCATAAGCTGAAGTGGATCTCCACAAGTACAACCTGCCATGTGCATTTGCATTCCAAAAGCAAATTAACTTATATGCACATCTTCAGGGGGAGCCCTTGCAACTTATGAAGACAATTCCTTATCCTTTACAATTTCACAGATTATATTCCCCGTTGAAAACTTCAACTAGTTTGTCATCAATCACCAAAAAGGGGGATTGTAAGTGCATCTAGTGCCACCCCTAGTTGGTTTTGGAGTATTGACGACAAACCTAGTTGAGGGACTAATGTGTTTGTGAGAATTGCAGGATAACACAGGTAGAAGTCCCTCATTGATTCGGTTTTACTACCAGAGATGACCCCTAAAATTGTATGAAGACATTGAAGTCAAAGGTGGTATATGAAGATATTCACATTGAAGACTATGACAAAGAAGACACTATATGAAGCCTATGGAGCTCGAAGACTTAGATCTTTCGTAGTTCTTTTTCTTTTGTGTTGAGTCATAGGAACCACCGTACTGTTAAGTGGGGTCCAAGAGAACCAGTCAGAATGACTGAAGTGATGCCTAAACCAAAAACCTATGTCTTCGAGTGAAGACTATGAGAGCGAATCTTGTCCAGAGTCGGACAAGTCAGCTTTGCTTGTAGCCCAAGTAAAGTTGCCGTGTGAGTTTGAAATCTGACCGTTGAACACGTGTCAGTTCCTTAGTGACCCAGGGTCATTGGACAAATCAGGTCGGGTTGCCAAGTGGCTATAAATAGCCCACCCCCTACAACCATAAACGGTTGGCTGCTCAGATTAAGTACGGCTTTTGTCGTTTGAGAGCAACCCACCTCGAAGCCTTTGAGAGAGAATTCCTTGCGAGGAAAGCCCTAACCACCCAGAGCCAAAGAGAATTAGGCATCACTTAAGTCTTCTTGTCTGTGTGATCTGAAGACTTATTACACTTGAGGACTGTGCATCCTCCAGACGGTTAGGCGTCGCGTTCAGAGCATCCAAGAGACATTGTGGATTGCCAGTGAACGAAGTCTGTGAAGGTTTGGGAGTCTACCTTGAAGACTTACCAGAGTGATTGGGCGACTAAGTGACCTTAGCTCAAGGAGAATACGGTGAGGACTGGGTGGTCCGGGACTGTGTGTCCTAAGTTTAAATACCTAGCCGCTCCAACCAGACGTACAGTTGTCACAGCAACTGGAACTGGTCCAACAAATCATTGTCTTCAACGAGTCACTGGTTTCATCTTCACTTCACTTTACTTACTGTTACTCCTTGTGAAGTCATTGTATGTTTGCACTATCATTTGTCTTCACTGAGTGACTGCGTGTTCTGTTTGGCTTCACAATATCTTCCTACCTGATCCTTACTACCTAGCTGCTATTAGTCTTTGTGCTTTCACTTCATTGAATACTTGACTATGGTTTGCCTAGTGTAGTCTACCTTCCGCTGCATGGTAATAGGTTTAATTTTATCGTTTGTCTTCAAAACTTCCCATGTTCTGAAGACTTTCATAAAAATCGCCTATCCCCCCCTCTAGTCGATATAACGCACTTTCAATTGGTATCAGAGCAAGGTGCTCCCTTGTTCTGTGTGATTCGGTTTAACCACCTGGAGTTTTAGCTATGTCGACTGCAGGGATAATTAAAGTCTCCGCTGCGTGCCCCGTCTTCGATGGAACTGAATATCCCTACTGGAAGAATAAGATGCGCATGCATCTTGAAGCCATTGACGTCGACCTATGGTATGTCGTCAAGAACGGCGTTCCCAAGGCTGGAGAAGGTGTCACTGCTGCTGATGTCAAGAAGTTCTTCAACTGGACTCTACTGCCAAGAATATCATCTGTGGTCATCTGACCAAAGGACAGTATGGCCGTGTGAGTGCTTTGGAAACATCAGCTGGTCTGGGACTGGCTCTCCAAGGTCAATGAAGGCGTCTCAACCCAGAGAGATCAGAGATCAGTTCCTTCGCAACCTCTTCAACCGCTTCAAGAGAAATGACAATGAGAATGTCCAGCACACATTTGACCGACTCACTGACATCACAAATGAGCTTCAAGCCCTCGGCGCCACTGAGATCACCAAACATGAAGTCATCAAGACGTCTGAGATCACTTGATAGTTCGTTTGACATCCTGGCCCTGATGATTCAAGAACGTCCTGATTTCAAGACACTCGATCCGTCTGACATACTTGAGAGGCTCAACACACATGAGTTTCAGCTTTCTGAGAAAAGAGATATCTACGGTCCAAACTATGGGCGAACTCGTGCCTTGAAGGCAAAAGCTGTCTCCTCATCTGAAGAAGAATCTGACTGCAGTTCTGATGATCCTGAAGACATTGGAAGAGAACTTGCAATGCTAGTGAAGAAGTTTCCAAAAATTCACCAAGAAGAAAGGCTTCAGAAAATCTTCACGATCAAGCTCAAGGAATGATGAATCTCTCCTCTT
>NC_053026.1:509718290-509750818 GCF_003073215.2 Triticum urartu | reverse complement strand
CTTATTTGAACTCCATATTTTTTCTGTGTTCAAAATGCACCATTGAAAGCCACATCATCAATTTTCATCCCTATCTGACTTCATTTGTTATTTTTCATGCATTTACTGATTATTTTGAGCTATAAGACCCTGAAATTGAAAAGCACTACAAATGAACTCTGAAAAGGTTGAGAGTTGGCATGGTATCATCATTTCACCCGCATACCATGTGCAAGAAAGTAGAGAGGCTTACGGCAAAAACTGGATGCACTTCGTGTATAAAACGGACAATCTCTTTCGAAGTATTAGGGTTTCATATGGAAACTCGTATGTTACGAAGGGAGTTCATTTTTTTGAACTTATTTGAACTCCTTACTTTTTCTGTGTTCAAAATGCACCATTCAAAGCCGCATCATCAATTTTCAACCCTTTCTGACTTCATTTGTCATTTTTCATGCATTTACTGATTGTTTTGAGCTATAAGACCCTGAAATTGAAAAGCACTATAAATGAACTCTTAAAAGGTTGAAAGTTGGCATGGTATCATCATTTCACCCAGATAGCATGTGAAAGAAAGTAGATAAGCTTACGGCCAAAACTGGATGCACTTCGTTTAGAAAACGGACTATCTCTTTCGAAATATCAGGTTTTCATACGGAAACTCGTCTACTACAAATGGATTTCATTTTTTGAACTTATTTGAACTCCATACTTTTTCTATGTTCAAAATGCACCATTCAAAGACACATCATCAATTTTCAACCCTTTCTGACTTAATTTGTTATTTTTCATGCATTTACTGATTGTTTTGAGCTATAAGACCCTGAAATTGAAAAGCACTATAAATGAACTCTGAAAAGGTTGAAAGTTGGCACGGTATCATCATTTCACCCACATAGGATGTGCAAGAAAGTAGAGAGGCTTACGGCAAAAACTAGATGCACTTCGTGTACAAAACGGACAATCTCTTTCGAAGTATCAGTGTTTCATACGGAAACTCGTCTGTTACAAAGGGATTTCATTTTTTGAACTTATTTGAACTCTATACTTTTTCTGTGTTCAAAATGCACCATTCAAAGCCACATATTGAATTTTTAACCCTTTCTGACTTCATATGTTATTTTTCATGCATTTACTGAAAGATTTTTGAGCTATAAGACCCTGAAATTAAAAAGCACTATAAATGAACTCTGAAAAGGATGAAAGTTGGCACGGTATCATCATTCCACCCACATAGCAAGAAAGTAGAGAGGCTTACAGCAAAAACTAGATGCACTTCCTGTACAAAACGGACAATCTCTTTCGAAGTATCAGGGTTTCATACGGAAACTCGTCTGTTACAAAGGGATTTGATTTTTTGAACTTATTTGAACTCCATACTTTTTCTGTGTTCAAAATGCACCATTCAAAGCCACATCATCAATTTTCAACCCTTTCTGACTTCATTTGTTATTTTTCATGCATTACTGATTATTTTGAGCTATAAGACCCTGAAATTGAAAAGCACTACAAATGAACTCTGAGAAGGTTGAGAGTTGGCATGGTATCATCATTTCACCCGCATACCATGTGCAAGAAAGTAGAGAGGCTTACGGGAAAAACTGGATGCACTTCGTGTATAAAATAGACAATCTCTTTCGAAGTATTAGGGTTTCATACGGAAACTCGTATGTTAGGAAGGGATTTCATTTTTTGAACTTATTTGAACTCCATACTTTTTCAGTCTTCAAAATGCACCATTCAAAGCCACATCATCAATTTTCAACCCTTTCTGACTTCATTTGTTATTTTTCATGCATTACTGATTATTTTGAGCTATAAGACCCTGAAATTGAAAAGAACTACAAATGAACTCTGAAAAGGTTGAGAGTTGGCATGGTATCATCATTTCACCCGCATACCATGTGCAAGAGAGTAGAGAGGCTTACGGCAAAAACTGGATGCACTTCGTTTATAAAACGGACAATCTCTTTCGAAGTATTAGGATTTCATACGGAAACTCGTATGATACGAAGGGATTTAATTTTTTGAACTTATTTGAACTCCATACTTTTTCTGTGTTCAAAGTGCACCATTCAAAGCCACATCATCAATTTTCAACCCTATCTGACTTCATTTGTTATTTTTCATGCATTTACTGATTATTTTGAGCTATAAGACCCTGAAATTGAAAAGCACTACAAATGAACTCTAAAAAGGCTGAGAGTTGGCATGGTATCATCATTTCACCCACATAGCATGTGCAAGAAAGTAGAGAGCCTTACAGCAAAAACTGGATGCACTTCGTGTACAAAACGGATAATCTCTTTCGAAGTATTAGGGTTTCATACGGAAACTCGTCTGTTACAAAGGGAGTTCATTTTTTTGAACTTATTTCAACTCCTTAATTTTTCTGTGTTCAAAATGCACCATTCAAAGCCGCATCATCAATTTTCAACCCTTTCTGACTTCATTTGTCATTTTTCATGCATTTACTGATTGTTTTGAGCTATAAGACCCTGAAATTGAAAAGCACTATAAATGAACTCTGAAAAGGCTGAATGTTGGCATGGTATCATCATTTCACCCACATAGCATGTGAAAGAAAGTAGATAAGCTTACGGCCAAAACTGGATGCACTTCGTTGACAAAACGGACAATCTCTTTCGAAGTATCAGGGTTTCATACGGAAACTCATCTGCTACAAATGGATTTCATTTTTTTAAATAACTTGAACTCCATACTTTTTCTATGTTCAAAATGCACCATTCAAAGCCACATCATCAATTTTCAACCCTTTCTGACTTAATTTGTTATTTTTCATGCATTTACTGATTATTTTGAGCTATAAGACACTGAAATTGAAATGCACTACAAATGAACTCTGAAAAGGCTGAGAGTTGGTATGGTATCATCATTTCACCCACATAGCATGTGCAAGAAAGTAGAGAGCCTTACAGCAAAAACTAGATGCTCTTCGTGTACAAAACGGACAATCTCTTTCGAAGTATTAGGGTTTCATACGGAAAATCGTCTGTTACAAAGGGATTTCATTTTTTGAACTTATTTGAACTCCATACTTTTTCTGTGTCCAAAATGCACCATTCAAAGCCACATCATCAATTTTCAACCCTTTCTGACTTCATTTGTTATTTTTCATGCATTACTGATTATTTTGAGCTATAAGACTCTGAAATTGAAAAGGACTACAAATGAACTCTGAAAAGGTTGAGAGTTGGCATGGTATCATCATTTCACCCGCATACCATGTGCAAGAAAGTAGAGAGGCTTACGGCAAAAACTGGATGCACTTCGTGTATAAAACGGACAATATCTTTCGAAGTATTAGGGTTTCATATGGAAACTCGTATGTTAGGAAGGGATTTCATTTTTTGAACTTATTTGAACTCCATACTTTTTCTGTCTTCAAAATGCACCATTCAAAGCCACATCATCAAGTTTCAACCCTTTCTGACTTCATTTGTTATTTTTCATGCATTACTGATTATTTTGAGCTATAAGACCCTGAAATTGAAAAGCACTACAAATGAACTCTGAAAAGGTTGAGAGTTGGCATGGTATCATCATTTCACCCGCATACCATGTGCAAGAAAGTAGAGAAGCTTACGGCAAAAACTGGATGCACTTCGTGTATAAACCGGACAGTCTCTTTCGAAGTATTAGGGTTTCATACGGAAACACGTATGTTACGAAGGGATTTCATTTTTTTGAACTTATTTGAACTCCATACTTTTTCTGTGTTCAAAATGCACCATTCAAAGGCACATCATCAATTTTCAACCCTATCTGACTTCATTTGTTATTTTTCATGCATTTACTGATTATTTTGAGCTATAAGACCCTGAAATTGAAAAGCACTACAAATGAACTCTAAAAAGGCTGAGAGTTGGCATGGTATCATCATTTCACCCACATAGCATGTGCAAGAAAGTAGAGAGCCTTACAGCAAAAACTGGATGCACTTCGTGTACAAAACGGACAATCTCTTTCGAAGTATTAGGGTTTCATACGGAAACTCGTCTGTTACAAAGGGAGTTCATTTTTTTGAACTTATTTGAACTCCTTCCCATAGTTTTTCTATGTTCAAAATGCAACCATTCAAAGCCACATCATCAATTTTTCAACCCTTGATTCACTTTTCATTTGTTTTTATTTTTCATGCATTTACCTGATTATTTTCGAGCTATAAGACCCTGAAATTAAAAGAACTACAAATGAGCTCTGAAAAGGATGAAAGTTGGCACGGTATCATCATTTCAACCACATAGCATGTGAAAGAAAGTAGAGAAGCTTACGGCCAAAAACTGGATGCACTTCTTGTACAAAACGGACAATCTCTTTCGAAGTATCAGGGTTTCATATGGAAACTCGTCTGCTACAAATGGATTTCCATTTTTTGAATTATTTGAACTCCATACTTTTTCTGTGTTCAAATATGCACCATTTGAAACCACATCAACAATTTTCAACCCTTTCTTTCTTCATTTGTTATTTTTCATGCATTTACTTATTATTTTGAGCTATAGGACTGTCGGTGTCAAAACCGGCGATCTCGGGTAGGGGGTCCCGAACTGTGCGTCTAGGCTGGATGGTAACAGGAGGCAAGGGGGCGAAGTTTTACCCAGGTTTCGGGCCCTCCTCGATGGAGGTAAAACCCTACGCCCTGCTTGATTAATATTGATGATATGGGTAGTACAAGACACTACTGGAACAGGGAATTTGCCATCAGCCAGCTCTTTGCCATCTGCCAGCTGATGGCAAAGAACGTCTTTGCCATCTGCTTAAAAAACAATGGCAAAGAACTGACAGACGGCAAAGAACATGGTTGCCATCAGCCAATTCTTTGCCATCTGCTAGTGATGGCAAATAATCTTTGCCATCTGCCAAAAGATGGCAAAGAGGTTGGCAAATCCTGTGGCCGTCAAGCATGTAACGGTGTACCAGCCCCACCTCTTTGCCATCTGCCAGCAGACGAAAAGATTCTTTGCCATCTGCTGGCAGATGGCAAAGAGATGGGGTTATTTTTTTCACGTAAAAAAACTGTGGGGTTATCCCCTCCCTCTCTCCCCACCCATCCTAGGTAAAAAAAACGACGTTCGCATCTCATCCACACACCACCACCTACCTCCTCCCTCTCCGCCTCCTGCGCCCCTTCCTCCCACCCCTATCCCCATCCCGCTTTGCCTTCCCCCACCACCCCGACCTCCTCGACCTCTACCTCCCCGCCGACCCCTTCTTCGTCCCGGCCCCCATCCCCTCCCCCACGCCTTCCTCCTGCACGACCTCACCGACCGCGTCGCCGTGCTCAAGCTCGCGGCCCACACGGCCGCCCCGCAACCGGCGCGCCGCAAGTACACCTATGCGGCCACGGAGCCCGGCGGCCGGAAGGTCAAGTGGACGGCGGAGGAGAAGCCGCGCGGCGGAGGCCGGGCGCTCAAGTGGGAGGCGGAGCTCGCCTCCCCCAACGACGACGGATTCGAATGCAAGTGGAGGTGGGAGGCCAAGTCCAAGGGCGGCGCCGGAGGCAAGACCAAGACCAAGTGGGGCACCGAGATCAAGGGCAAAGGCTCGCTCGAGCCATGGTCGCATGCCTACACCTGGGAGGAGGACTTCACCACCTCCGACGACGACGAGGATGAGCTGGAGGTCGAGGAGCGCAGGCCGGAGAAGCCCAAGAAGATCAAGGCCGCCGCCAAGGACAAGGAGGATGACAAGAAGAAGAAGAAGCCGGCGAGGACGTGCGTCCAGATCGAGGAGATCCCCGAGGACAACACTGCCGGCTGCAACGCCATCCACAAGGTATGGTACTCAGCACAAAAGATGAGATTTTGGCGGGGGTTTGGGTTCTGTGGCCCGATCTGAATGAAATGTGTGATTTCCAGTAGAATTTCCAATAGATCCAAGTTACCTCTCGCTGGATTTGAGAGAAAATTTGGAATTTTAGAGGATGCTAGTGCCCACACTCTAGATCTGTGCTTAGTACTGGCTATAGATTGACTTAACTCTGCTCTGAATGATATCAGCTTGAGGATTCTGCTCCCTTGCAATGCACTACTATCATATGTGTACTGACCGCCTGATATTTGTCTCTCTTTCTGATGATGCAGTTTAATTAATAGAACATACTAAGTCAACTAATTTGCGACAGATGTAATATTATTTTATTAGTCTAAAGAAAAATTATAACCAAGTGTGATGACTTTTAAAAATTTAATTCTTTTGCGAACATAGTTGTGCGAGCAACACCTAAAGTACTTATTTACTTATATTAAAATTGCATTGTTAATCCAATAATAGATTTAGTTGACAATCATTGTAAATTTTGTACCTACTAAATTCTACTGTTGAAATATGGAAAATTGATGAAATTTTGAGTACAACATATTGGTTAAATAAGTAGCAATACACTGTGTTCATTTAGTAATAGCTGTTCGTTTGGTAGTAGGTTCGGCCTGTATTCCATTTTATTGAGAAGAAAATATAAACATGTATGAATATAGCACAACAATATTTTAGCTTATCAATTTTTTTATGTTCATTTGAAGTTGAAAAATAAAGCTCAAACTAAGACTTGTTCCTATTTGTTTTACTTAAAGCCTAAATGTGTTATGTATCACATGTATATCTCAGGTGTCATGATGCTTAAGTAAAAATCTTAGATCGGACTGATTGTATTTTTTTAATTGAAAGTATGAAATTATGCATGCAAGTACGCATATACATGTCACTGGTTCAGTACATCTGGAATGTCTGCACATTGTGGTCTACAAAGGCTATACCTATTTTGTACTTCTGTTCGGTGTTTGATAAATCATTTTGAGAAGCTACTATTTTATTGTAGTACGCGTGTTCGTCATCTGTGCCTAAAGAGATACCTGTAATCTTGAAAGACTTATGATGCCAATGTTTCGTGAAAAAGAGAAATTCATAATTTTAAGAAGTTTGAAATATAATCTTGTGGATCGTGCTAACTGAAGATAGGGCTACTGAATAGGTCATGTGGATTACTCTGTTGGTGTGTCCTGTAGTCATGTGGTGCAGCCATTTTGATGAAAAAGTGAGTATATATTAGTGTTACAAAATTCTCAAAACACGTTCACGAAATCATGACGGACCATCAGTGGGATAAATCATTTATTCAGTTAATGTAGACATAAGCTGTAACCATGTTATTGCTCAGCAGGCATATTTCTGATGGGTATGCTTATGGCATCTTGATTAATCACTCACGATGCTCCTCAATTCAGCAGCACAATCATGTTCTTGTGGACCTCGTCCTTTTTTTCTAATCAAAACCTAAAGTCACAGAAACAATGTATCAGCTAGTTTGTACAGGAACCACAACATCACTCATAAATTTATAATATCGATATACTGTTTCGAGCGAGTACAAAATTCCATGTACAGACATATATCCATCGGTACTGTAATCTAGCGAGCAATCCATGGTTTCATTTGTGGTGCATATTCTCCTCTTATGTACCATGTGAAAGAAAGGAAAAACGGTGATGCCATACTTTAGGGAATTAATTTCAGTTCCTAAACTTGTCTTCGTGTATAAATGCTCTGAATAAGAGTTCCAAGTGATCAAACTCATGGCATTCATCACCTATTTGCTAAACATCTTTTGGATATCTAAAAAACATCTCAAGCAAAAAAAATCTTGTCAATAATGTCTCCTCAATGTACAAGTATGGATGTGTGTGAACGATACTGTTAAGGTTTTCAGACAATTTATCTCACGATGCTTACATTGAGGGTAGTGTCGAATTGAGACCATCAGATGCTAATTTTTCTCACAGTATGTACCTTGAATTATCTAATTAATGTAGAATTTTCTAGACTAATTATCTTGCTTCACTAGTAGAAAACAGGGCTTTGGTCTAGGCCGGGTCAGCCCATTAGTCCCGGTTCAGTCCAGAACCGGGACCAATGTGGGCATTGGTCCCGGTTCGTGAGCCCAGGGGGCCGGCCGGGCCACGTGGGCCATTGGTCCCGGTTCATCTAGACCTTTTGGTCCCGGTTGGTGGGATGAACCGGGACCAATGGGCCTCGCTCCTGGCCCACCACCATTGGTCCCGGTTGGTGGCTTCAACCGGGACCAAAGGCTCCCCTTTAGTCCTGGATCAAGTCACCAACCGGGACCAATGAGGTTCCTATATATACCCCTCGCTCGCGAGCAGAGCACCCCAGTGCTCTGTTTTTCTCTGGCTGAGGGGGAGAGGGCTTGGTGGTGCTCTAGCTCACCTCCTATGCACACAAGGTGTTCGATGGAATGCCCGAGCCACACTACTTAAGCTTTCTCCTCTCCAAGCTCGACCTCCAAGCTCCATTTTCCATAATATTTGTTTAGGTTTAGCGGTCCATCACGCTCCGTCCCCGTCTTCACCGCCGTCCATCACCCGCGCCGAGCTCATCGCCGGCACCACCGTGGTGAGCCTCTTGTTCTTATCTTCTTTCTGAAAGGAAAAATATTCTTACTTGTATGTTTACATAGATACTTGTATTATTTTCTTACTTTTATTATTGCATCTTATATAGTGCGATGGTTTTGGTATCCGCCCCCGTCGTCCCTCGTCCTGTCTATAATTCGGATGTGGTATATATATTATCTTTATAACTATTGGTTCATTTATTGTTTATGAAAATTATGCCGACCAACGTGACATAGATTTTATTTATGTAGGATGTATGTGAATCGGAAATGCCAACCGACCCTATTATCGAGAGGTTAAATTTAGTTGAAGAAGAAAACAATTTGTTGAAGGAAAAAATATAAAAAATTAAGGAGGAGAAGATGATATTGGAGTTGCATGTTGTGGATGTCGTCGATGATCACAAGATCAAGATGGATGCAATGCGCTTGAAGATTAGAAAGATTAGAAAATATGCCATTCATACCGAGGCTTGGTATCATTATGCCGTTGGATCAATTGTTACCTTGGTTGCGATTATGATCGCATTTGTTTTTGCATTGAAATGTTTTACATAGTTTCAATGTATTGTTTAATTAATTAGATGCTCTGGAGAGCTATATGTTGTTAGATGAGAACTATGTATGCACTTTGGTTTTAATGTGATGATGAGCTTCTATTAATTTGGACACTTAATTATATATAATGCACGCAGATGAACCGGCAATGGATGTACGGTGACAGACACACCCGCAAGTACATTAAGGGCGTGCATGAGTTTCTCGATGCGGCTGAGGCAAACAAGCAGAATGGTTTTATGTGTTGTCCATGCACTGAATGTGGGAATACGAGGTCTTACTCTAACCGGAAAATCCTCACTCCACCTGCTTTACAAGGGTTTCATGCCACACTATAAGTTTGGACGAGGCACGGAGAAATAGGGAGTTATGATAAGACGGAGAAGAATGAATCTCTTGAGAGCGAATGCCTAAAGAAAGACCGATATCGTATACAACTATGGTCAAGCCTCAAAGCAGATATAGATGCACTAAAAGACGATGAAAACTACGCTGAATCATGCAATCAATAGCACAGCGAATATACTGAGAGTGTGCGGGGAGAGCGACATCATCAAGCTGGTGAGTGACGGATCATAGAGGATTAGCACTCTTCCATCTGTACAGACACGATCGCATGCACCGAAATTATGATCAGCGCAAACGGTAATCCACCAGCTTGCTGAAATCGATAGAATGAAGACGCTAGACGGATGCCCCTGATTGGATTACGAGATATGACCCTTCTGCATTCTCGCCCTTCGTGTACAGTCACTCGTGGCGATCGTTCGCAAAGGTCGCCAACACCACATTGCGATAAGCTCAATACAAAGAAGCTATCGAGACTAAGCTGAAGCTCTCGTATCTGCGATGTTTATTGAAGGATCACAAAAAAGTGGTTATATCCAATGGCTCTAGGAAGAAATGGACAACGAACAGAATGAGATCAGTCGATGACCACACGCGATTGCCATTGCGAGAGATATCTAAATACGAGAGCGCATATTCGCGCCTGCAACAGTGAAGGATCATGACGGAAATGGCGGATGAGCATCGACAGAAGGATGAAAGAAGCTACGGTAAAATACTGAGAAGAGAGTCTAACCAAAGCGATTAGAGACGATCATTCGCCATTATCGAAAACTATAATTAGCACAAAGTCTTGACCCAGTAATTCACACACAAACATACCACGCAAGATAATAAGTTAGTACGCAAGGCAAGAAAGGTCGTAAACCCTCTTAGGATGGACGTGTGATGGTGACAGATACTGAGTTGCATTACGTGGCGCCTATATGAACATTGGCATTCGCGCTATCCTAAGCAGGACACCAATCCTACCTACGCGTAGTCACTAACAACAGATCCACGAACTAGTTCCTAGTGCTGGTCTAAAGTTGCGTGTGCATTTGACGGATATATATAAACCGTCACTTAAGGACCCCGCTGCAATTTTGTGCATGATCCAGACAAATGACCCTGGTGATGGTTTGAACTGCGAGCCGCTCAAAGCCTACTAAGAGGGCCTCGCGATAGGTGAAGGTGGCTATGCTTCTAAAGTATGACATAAAACGATCACGGCTTGAATACGTCGGTCCAGTGAGCAAACGAAGTAGCATACCGCTCAAGTTGTGCACACAATCGAGCGATCCGGAGCAGTCGGAGTGAAGAAACACTGACAAAGAAAAGTACTAGCACGGCGAACAAGTCCTGATGCAACGCACACTTACTTACAGCTGACTCGGTCGGCCTCGACGCCTCAAGCGCATTCGACCAAACAGAGAAGACGCAAAGTAGCTTTGACAGATTGACACTATGAGGATCGCGGCGCGAGCTAGCATTTGCAGTACCCAGAAGATATGACGATGAACGCCATGTTAGCTATAAGTCAGATGCGGGACGGTCATATAGCATTCGCAATCATACCTATCTGTCGGCGCAGCAGTCAGCAGGCAAAGTCCTAGTATCACGCAACGTGGTGACGTCCAATGTGAACTCTCGAAGTTATCAGTTCAATAATATGACATGGAGCCAAACCTTCCTCTTACAGGAATAGAATGTACGGGCTATAGAGACGAGTGCACGCAGAGATCTATCACCGACTACGGATGTCACTAGAGTGAAGTAAGATCCTCTCCATCAAAGATTCCTGCCCGCTGACGAACGCAATCAGAAGCAACCACACACACGACCAGACACAGAACAGGATGCGGCACAGATGCTGACGCTGAGCAGCGGTACTGCGCATTACGAAGAAAAGAGCCCACGACTATAATAGAGGTATCTCTTGTACCCACTCCCGGGAAGATGTATAGGCTCAAGCGAGTGATCACGCTGTGTAATTGAGAAATTCGCCAGACAGATCGTGCAGATAGCGCGAGTGTAGCAAGCACCGAGACGCACGGAGTAATTAGGTATCAGTGTACATACGTGCGGATGAGCACGACTGTCGAGTAAGTTTCGTAGACCAATCAACGATGGCCCGCCTCTCAGTAACCTTTCAGGACAGACAAACAAAGGATACCACGCATGCACGCACTGTTTAGATGACACTGAAAGTATATACCTGGAAAAATGCAGGAAGAATGTGTACCTGGGCCATCGTCGATTTCTTCTGACCAACCATCATTGTCTAAAGAAAGGCAAGCATTTCAAAGGTGAGGCAGATCACCGGAAGAAGCCCGCCATGCGCACCGGTGATCACGTGCTTGCTATGGTCAATGATTTACGCTACGTACTCTTTGGAAAGTGTCCCGGTGGACTAGCTGTTCTGAATGACGCTGAGGGACACGCACCCATGTGGAAGAAGAAATCTATATTTTGGGACCTACCCTACTGGAAAGACCTAGAGGTCCGCTCCTTAATCGACGTGATGCACGTGACGAAGAACCTTTGCATGAACCTGCTAGGCTTCTTGGGCGTGTATGGGAAGACAAAAGATATACCTGAGGCACGGGAGGACCTGCAACGTTTGCACGAAAAAGAAGGCATGCCTCCGAAGCAGTATAAAGGTCCTGCCAGCTACGCTCTTACGAAAGAAGAGAAAGAAATCTTCTTTGAATGCCTGCTCAGTATGAAGGTCATGACTGGCTTCTCGTCAAATATAAAGGGAATAATAAATATGCCAGAGAAAAAGTTTCAGAACCTAAAGTCTCATGACTGCCACGTGATTATGACGCAACTGCTTCCGGTTGCATTGAGGGGGCTTCTACCAGAAAACGTCCGATTAGCCATTGTGAAGCTATGTGCATTCCTCAATGCAATCTCTCAGAAGGTGATCGATCCAGAAATCATACCAAGGCTAAGGAGTGATGTGGCGCAATGTCCTGTCAGTTTCGAGCTGGTGTTCTCACCATCCTTCTTCAATATCATGACGCACGTCCTAGTTCATCTAGTCGACGAGATTGTCATCCTGGGGCCCGTATTTCTACAAAATATGTTCCCCTTTGAGAGGTTCATGGGAGTCCTAAAGAAATATGTCCGTAACCGCGCTAGGCAAGAAGGAAGCATCTCCATGGGCCATCAAATAGAGGATGTTATCGGGTTTTGTGTTGACTTCATTCCTGGCCTTAAGAAGATAGGTCTCCCTAAATCGCGGTATGAGGGGAGACTGACTGGAAAAGGCACTCTTGGAAGAGACTCAATAATATGCAGGGACGGATATTCTTGGTCTCAAGCAAACTACACAGTTCTACAGAACTCTACCTTGGTGACCCCGTATGTCGATGAACACAAGAACAGTCTGTGCTCCAAACACCCAGAGCAGTGCGATGACTGGATTACATGTGAACACATCAGGACTTCCAGCAGTTGGTTGGAAACACATCTCAGAGGTGACAACACTGTTTGTGATGAGTTGTACTTGTTGTCCAGGGGACCATCTTTGACTGTATTGACTTACAAAGGATACGAGATAAATGGGAATACATTTTACACGATCGCCCAAGATCAAAAGAGCACCAACCAAAACAGCGGTGTCCGCTTTGATGCAGCAACCGAGAGCGGAAAGGACACATATTATGGTTACATAGTGGACATATGGGAACTTGACTACGGACCTGATTTTAAGGTCCCTTTGTTTAAGTGCAAATGGGTCAATCTGTTAGGCGGCGGGGTACAGGTAGACCCACAGTACGGAATGACAATAGTGGATCTGAAAAATCTTGGGTACACTGACGAACCGTTCGTCCTAGCCAATGATGTGGCACAGGTTATCTATGTGAAGGACATGTCTACCAAACCGACAAAAAGAAAAGATAAGGAAGCGAATACATCATACGATGAGCCAAAGCGCCACATAGTTGTTTCAGGAAAAAGGGACATCCTGGGAGTGGACGGCAAGACAAACATGTCTGAAGATTATGAAAAGCTTCATGAAATTCCTCCCTTCAATGTCAAGGCTGACCCAAGCATCCTGATAAACAATGAAGATTATCCATGGTTACGGCGCAATAAGCAAATGACACAAGCGAAGAAAAAGTGAAGACTTTCTCCCGCAACTATTATGATGATACCATGCCAACTTTGTAACACACGAACATGCTACCATTGTTCGTTTTGTACATGCACATGCTATGTGGGTGAAATTATGATACCATGCCAACTTTCAACTTTTTCAGAGTTCATTTGAAATGCTTTCATGTCTTATGGTTCGGCCCTCGTAATACCATGACCATTAGTCCCTGGCCCATGCCAACTTTCAACTTTCAACTTTCTAAAACTAATGGCACTAACAGAAAGTTCATAATTTTTCTCCTCGCCCCTAGCCCATGACCATTAGTCCCGGTTTTGCCACAAACCGGGACTAAAGGGTTGGTCCTTGTTGTGGGCAGAGTTTAGTCCCACCTCGCCAACTGAAGGGGGCTCACACCGGTTTATAAGCCCTTCCCTCTCTGCCTTGTTGAGCTCCTCTCAAAGTGAAAATAGATGCCCTAATAGAGAAAAGTTTAACCTAAATTCATAGTGAATTTCTATGAAATTCATAGAAATTTACTAGGAATTTAGGTTGAATTTTCTCTATAAGTGCATCTATTCTCATTTCTTTAGTAAGTTAATCACAAACTTGTGATTCAAACAATTTTCAAAGAATTCAAATTTTAACTATTCAAATTTGAAAACTAATGGCACTAACAGAAAGTTTATAATTTTTCTAAAACTAATGGGACTAACAGAAAGTTTATAATTTTGCTGAGCTAAAACAAAAAAATGCAGAAAACAAAACAAAAAACTGGAAAAAATAGCAACAATAAGTATTTTGTTGTAAGTAGAAACAAAATAAAATAAATAAAGCAACAGAAAGTTTATAATTTTGCTGACCTAAAAGCAAAAAGAATTAAAAAATAAAGCAAAAAAGAAAAGAAAATAAATAATACAGAAAACAAAACAAAAAAACTAGAAAAAAAATGAAAATAGCAACGATAAGTATTTTGTTGTAAGTAGAAACAAAATAAAATAAATAAAGCAACAAAGAAAACAAAAAAAGTGTTTTCAAATTTGAAAACTAATGGTACTAATAGAAAGTTTATAATTTTTCTAAAACTAAAAGCAAAAAGAATTAAAAAATAAAGCAAAAAACAAAAGAAAATAAATAATGCAGAAAACAAAACAAAAAATTGGAAAAAAAATTAAATATAGCAACAATAAGTATTTTGTTGTAAGTAGAAACAAAAAAACAAAAAAACAAAAAAACTGCCACCTACTCGGCACCCACGGCCTGAATACGACTAGAAACCCTACCATGGGCCAGGATTCAGGCCCGCAGGATGCCCAGTAGGCCCACAGGCACACATTGCACGGTTAGGCCCGAAAGCCTCCTTTAGAGAGGAGCTCGAGAGGGAAGGCGCACCGCACCTTATAAACAGGTGCGGCTCCCTCTCAACTAGCGAGGTGGGACTAAACATTTGGGCGCGGGGCAGCACAAGGCCTTTGGTCCCGGTTGGTGGCACCAACCGGGACTAAAGGGGGGCATTGGTCACGGTTGGTGCCACGAACCGTGACCAATGCGCCGTCTATATAAGCAAGACTTGTGAAAAATTTCGTTCAGTTCTTTCATCGCGCCCCGACGACGCCGCTAGGCTGCCCCTTTGCGCCTCGCCGTCGCCGTCGTCGCCCTGCCTCCGACACCGTCCCGCACTGCCCCGACGCCGTCACCACCCCGCGCCGCCCCGACGCCGTCACCGCGCGCCACCCCGCGCCGTCGCGGTCTCTCCGCCCCACCTCTGCCTCACCGCACCCCAGCTGCCCCGCGCCGCCGTCACCTCTACCTCGCTGTGGTCTGGGCCGGCACCGCCCCCCTCTTCCCCCTTTTTTTTGCAAACACATATATGTTTTTTTCCTGCAGATTATATGTATATGTATGAGTATATGTATGAGTATATGATGATGTATGAGTATATGTATGTGCTGAAAAGATAGATTTTTAGAAAAAATACTATTTTTCTGTTGATAATATGATGATGTTTTTTTCATATATGCATTTTTTCATATATGTATTAATTTCTTTAAGTTGTTAGTAGATATCGATTTAAGGTTAGTGCATTTTATCACTGATTTTAGGTTAGTTGATCGATTTAATGCATTTTATGTTTGTTGCATTTTATGTTTGGTTGCATTTTAGGTTAGTGCATTTGCTAAGTGATATTAAGAAAAGAAGGAAAAGAAGGATAGGAAAGAAGAAAATAAGAAGAGGAAAGAAAGAACAAGAGGAGAGGAAGAAAAGGAGAAATAAATTAGAAGAAGAAAAAAGAAGAAAAAGAAGAGGAGAAGAAGAAAGGAATAGTGGAGAAGAAGAGAAAATAGAATTCTTCTCCACTATTCCTTTCTTCTTCTCCTCTTTTTTTTCTTCTTTTTTTCTTCGATCTTCTCCTATAGCTATTCCTTTATTCGAGGGTTCTATAGGGTCGAGGGATCGAGGGTCGAGGGTTCCAGGGTCGTCTAGGGGTCGAGGGTTCCAGGGTCGTCGAGGGTTCGAGGGGTCGAGGATCGCGGAGGGGTCCAGAGAGGTTTCCTAGTGTCAAAGTATTGAAGAAATCCATGGCTTCATCATTAGCCAGAAGTAACCAGGGCATGACGAAGTCCTCAAAAGTTATTTTGGAATGGTGTCCCGGATAGGATAATTTGCCTTTTTGTATGAATTTCAGCAAAGGCCTTCCAAATAACGATATTTGGAAGGTTCTTGCTGAACTTTGTACCAAAAAGCGACTTATCTTATCTGGGACTCTGTTCCAAAATAAATTTGGAGAGCTTCATACCATCATGCACCTGTTACTTTCGCCTAATGATGAAGACATGGTTTTGTTGAATCCTTTGACACTAGGCAACCTCTCGACCCCTCGGCGATCCTCTCGAACATGAGAGGAAGAAGAGGATAAAAAAAGAAGAGGAAGAAGAAAAAAAGAGGAGAAGAAAGAATAGAGGAGTTCTTCTCCTCTATTCTTTCTTCTCCTTTTTTTTCTTCTTCTTCCTCTTTTTTTTATCGGGAACGAGGGTTATCGAGGGTCACCGAGCGGTAGAGGAGAAACCCTAAATAGAAAGTATCGTCGGTGTGAGATACATGTACCGTCGGTGTCGGAGACTACATCCACGTCCCACAAGTGGCGCGGGCTTCAACGCCCACGTCACATGTGGGACGTGGATGTAGTGTTCGAGACCGACGGCCACATGTATAGCACACCCACGATACTTGCTATTTAGGGTTTCCTCTATCGCTCGGTGACCATCGACGACCCTCGTTCCCGATAAAAAGAAGAGGAAGAAGAAGAAAAAAAGAGGAGAAGAATGAATAGAGGAGTTCTTACTCCTCTATTCTTTCTTCTCCTCTTTTTTTTTCTTCTTCCTCTTCTTTTTTTATCCTTGAAGCGTTGTCGAGGCCACCCCAAACCCTAGAGAAGCAGCGTCGAGGCCACCCCAAACCCTAGAGAAGTAGTGTCGAGGCCACTAATTAATATTAGTTCTACGTTTTTGCCACTAATATATCCATAGGTCATGTTTGAATAATAATTGCCATGTTGTCAATATTTGTAGAAACTATGGACACCGCCCGAGACGAAGTACAAGAAGAGTTGTTGGGGGACATAATCGCACGAGGAAGTGATGCCATCTGCTCATTTTTTCTCAACGACACCGATGGTCTCAAAGCAGCTGGCTATGATTATGATGGCTCCGGTGACCTAATGCCGGTGCAAGAAGGAGACCTTTATGACGTCTCTGGTGACCGAACCGAGTCCGACCAGGTATATATATTAGTTAAGCTTTTGCTGACTAATTAAGTCTTTGTTCTTTTTTCTAGCCCTCCGGATCAAGCACAACTTCGGTAAAGAGACGAGGCCCCAAGAAAAAGTTGAGCTCGGATGAAAAGTTTGAGATCATAGCAATCGTGCTCGACGGCCAACCGATTGAACCCCTCCGGACAAAGAGCACATTTGTTGCTCAGTGCGGGGTTTTGGTTAGGGACAAGATCCCGATCAGCATCCAGCAATGGTTTAAGCCGGCTACAGAAGACCCTGAGGTGTCTTATGTCAATGATATGTAGAAAAATGATCTTTGGACTGAGCTGAAGTCAAATTTCACCCTACCGCCAGAGGATAATCCAGAGAAGCTAGTTAAAGAGCAATTAATCAAGTCTTTTGATCTTAAGAGGATGGCAGAACTATTCAGGAGGTGGAAGAAAGAGCTGAATAAGTTTGTTGAAAATAATGTGACACCAGAATTCAAGGGCAGATATGAGAAGATCAAAGATCACTGGCCCGCATTTGTGGCCCACAAGACATCGGAAAAGAGTAAGAAGATGTCGGCGACAAACAAGCAAAATGCTGCGAAGAAGAAGCATCACCATCGCACAGGGTCAGGTGGCTACCTCGTAGCCCGGCCTGAGTGGGCCAAGACTGAGAATGATCTGGTTGATAAAGGGATCGAACCAGAGATAATTAACTGGCCAGACCGTTGCCGGACTTGGTTCTTCGGGGCTGGCGGAACCTTGGACCCTGTAACAGGGAAGTGCATTTGGAAGGACGATCAAATGGACATACCGGTTAGGAAGCTTCAGCACTATATCGAAGCAGCGCAGCAAGGGACGTTCTTTCCAGACAAAGAGAACGACGAGCTCACAATGGCCCTCGGGAATCCTGAGCACCCTGGACGGACACGAGGCACGCCAGGCTCCATTCCATGGAAGGTTGGGTTTCCAGACGCAGGCGGTTACAAATCCCATGAGAGGAGGAAAAAAGTGCAGCAGACCCAAATGCAGGCGCTGCAAGCAAGGGTACAAGCGATAGAGGAACGAGAAGCAAATCGTAGCAAACTTACTACCGAAGCTTCCCCGAAGCTAGCCCACCATCTCACCGGAGAAGCAGCGTGGCTTCCACCGAGCTGCTTCAGCCAGAGCATGACTTGACGGCTCCTGCCAGCTATCCCGTGGATGCTATCACGGAGTCTCAAAATTGCCACCTTATGACGCAATGGATGAATTTGAAGGTCAAGGCGGCTGTTGGCTCTGTTTATCCTACTAAACCCGGCGCAACTTTTCACTGCCGGCCGATTCCAGAAGGATATGCTTGGGTGATGGTGGATGAAATAACAGAGGGATTTGAGGACCTCCAGCTTGACCACCCTACCGGTGAAGGGGAGACTAGGCTGGGGTCTGCTCTGAAGACTTCATGCCTATGGCGGAAGGAGCTCATCAACCTTCCGAAATGGACGCCTCCGCCTCCTCCTCCTCCTCCGGCAAGTCAGGGCACTCCGCCTCCTCCACCGCCACCTCCTCCGGTGAGTCAGGGAACTCCGCCTCCTCCACCGCCTCCTCCTCTGGTGAGTGACGATTAGGGCACTCGACCGGCTCCTTCTCCAGCGCGTCGCG
Organism: Triticum urartu; assembly: GCF_003073215.2. Lineage (NCBI taxonomy): Eukaryota > Viridiplantae > Streptophyta > Magnoliopsida > Poales > Poaceae > Triticum > Triticum urartu. The sequence continues at coordinate 509,732,015 of NC_053026.1, read as the reverse complement.
GCACTCCGCCTCCTTCTCCGCCTGCGCCGACGCGCCCGAGCAGCCAGCCTCCTCCTTCTCCGCCTCGTCAGCAAGGACGGAAGAGACCTACCGCCGCTCCGGTTGCTCCGGCGTGTCGTAGTCCTTCTCCTCCGCCTCGTAAGCAAGTAAAGAAGACAACCGCTCCGTCTGCTCGGCCGGTGTCTAGCAGTACAGCCAGAGGCGGGAGGACATACAGATTCGGTCCTTCTCTGAAGACTCCAGAGAAGTTACCATATGAGAGGACCCCGGAGGAGAACGCCGAGATCGCACGAACCGAAGTGGATGACTAGTTTCAAGGGTTGAAAGCAAAGAGACATCCACTTCTAGAGGAGAAGGTAGATCCGGTGAAAGCGAAGCGCATTCTGGCTGCCCTGACAAAACCACCCAAGTCTCCACCGAAAGGAAACTATGAGCGCATTATTGGAAAGGAATTTGCCGAAGCGGAGCGGTCGGGAAGTACTGTCAGTGATCAAAGGCTGAAAGAATGATGAGCTGGGAAACAAATTGCCCAGCTCGGCGAACAAGCGAAGCAATCGTGCCCCCCGCTCAAGGTGCCTAGCGACAACGTCACTAATGATCCGAGGATGGTGCCCGGTTATAGCAATCTTGCCGATTACCTGCCTGACGATGTACATTATGAACCCATGGAGGTGCAGATACAAAGATACGAGTACGGGAAGCCTCTCGTCAAAGATGAAAGATCTCTATCAACGATGATGCGAAGATTGCATGATTGGTACTTGAAAATCTACAGAGAATCTAGGGGGAGGAGTACTTTGTATGTGAAAGTTAAAAAGGAGCATGACCTCGTTGGAATTGAACCGTTGCCTGTTCCATTTGAGGAGTTCTTTCAGTTTTTCAATCAATTGGCCCTCGATAAAACAACGGTCGCCTACTACTGTCTGTAAGTAGTACTACTTCTGTCATTAAGGCTCTCTATATAGCTCAACTCTTTCATTGCATTTATTTATAATAATCCTCACTATATTATGCAGATTGAAGATCACCGAATTGAAGAAAAGACAAGTCGGTGATATTGGGTTCATTAACACATATCTCATAGATGCAACTCAGGTTAAATTTCATGCCGCAGCTACCAAGGCCAACTTGCTACGATCGTTGGTAATAAATGAAAACAAAGATATAATACTCTTTCCTTACAACTTCAAGTGAGTGTTACTGTCTTGTGCGTATTCGGTTTCCCTTATATATTAGTCAAGGTTATAGTAATGTAATTGATGAGTTATGCATGCGTGTGCAGTTTCCACTATATTCTCCTAGAGATTAAGCTTGAGCAGGGACTAGTAACCGTCTTAGACTCAGGACGAAAAGATCCCCAGGACTATGCAGACATGACTCAAATACTCGACAAGTAAGTTAAATCGATCATTATCCACCATATCAGCAACTTTGTTCATTTCCTGATATATCAAGTAATTGTTTTCTTTGTCCGGCAGGGTTTGGAGAAAATTCACCAGAAAAGCTCCGGGACTGCTGAAGGAGCTACAATTTAGACACCCGAAAGTAAGTACTATATGAAGGAAATATGCCCTAGAGGCAATAATAATGTTATTATTTTATTTCCTTATATCATGATAAATGTTTATTATTCATGCTAGAATTGTATTATACGGAAACATAATACTTGTGTGAATACATAGACAAACCAAACATCACTAGTATGCCTCTACTTGACTAGCTCATTAATCGAAGATGGTTATGTTTCCTAACCATAGACATGTGTTGTCATTTGATTAATGGGATCACATCATTAGGAGAATGATATGATTTAGATGACCCATTCCATTAGCTTAGCACCCGATCGTTTAGTATGTTGCTATTGCTTTCTTCATGACTTATACATGTTCCTATGACTATGAGATTATGCAACTCCCGTTTGCCAAAGGAACACTTTGTGTGCTACCAAACATCACAACGTAACTGGGTGATTATAAAGGAGCTCTACAGGTATCTCCAAAGGTACATGTTGGGTTGGCGTATTTCGAGATTAGGATTTGTCATTCCGATTGTCGGAGAGGTATCTCTGGGCCCTCTCGGTAATGCACATCACATAAGCCTTGCAAGCATTACAACTAATGAGTTAGTTGCAAGATGATGTATTACAAAACGAGTAAAGAGACTAGCCGGTAACGAGATTGAACTAGGTATTGAGATACCAACGATCGAATCTCGGGCAAGTAACATAGCGATGACAAAGGGAACAACGTATGTTGTTATGTGGTCTGACCGATAAAGATCTTCGTAGAATATGTGGGAGCCAATATGAGCATCCAGGTTCCGCTATTGGTTATTGATCGGAGGCGTGTCTCGGTCATGTCTACATTGTTCTCGAACCCGTAGGGTCCGCACGCTTAAGGTTTTGATGACAGTTATATTATGAGTTTATGCATTTTGATGTACCGAAGTTTGTTCGGAGTCCCGGATGTGATCACGGACATGACGAGGAGTCTCGAAATGGTCGAGGCATAAAGATTGATATATTGGAAGCCTATATTTGGATATAGGAAGTGTTCCGAGTGAAATCGGGATTTTACCGGAGTACCGGGAGGTTACCGGAACCCCCCGGGAAGTATATGAGCCTTAGTGGGCTTTAGTGGAAGAGAGGAGAGGTGGCCAGGGCTGGGCCACGCGCCCCTCCCCCCTTAGTCCGAATAGGACAAGGAGAGGGGGGCGGCGGCCCCCCTTCCTTCTCTCTCTCCTCTTTCCCCCTCCCGAATCCTATTCCAACTAGGAAAGGGGGGAATCCTACTCCCGGTGGGAGTAGGACTCCTCCTGGCGCGCCCTCCTCCTGACCGGCCGCACCTCCCCCTGCTCCTTTATATACGGGGGCAGGGGGCACCCCTAGACACACAAGTGGATCCACGTGATCATATTCTTAGTCGTGTGCGGTGCCCCCTTCCACCATAATCCTCGATAATATTGTAGTGGTGCTTAGGCGAAGCCCTGCGATGGTAGACATCAAGATCGTCACCACGCCGTCGTGCTGACAGAACTCTTCCCCGACACTTTGCTGGATCAGAGTCCGGGGATCATCATCGAGCTGAACGTGTGCTAGAACTCGGAGGTGTCATAGTTTCGGTGCTTAATCGGTAGGGCCGTGAAGACATATGACTACATCAACCGCGTTGTGCTAACGCTTCCGCTGTCGATCTACAAGGGTACGTAGATCATACTCTCCCCTCTTGTTGCTATGCATCACCATGATCTTGCGTGTGTGTAGGTAATTTTTTGAAATTACTACGTTCCCCAACACTATAGTAGCATGTTCCGCGCATCTACTAGTGATTCAAGCACTAGTTTCATCAATACCATTTGGCATTCTTGCTTATCAATTTGATTGACCTCTATTTCTTGTAAAGTGGTTGTGGCAGGAATAAGGGAATGATTTCTGTGGATACTATGTTTGCGAGTCCATCCGCCACACGACCTGTGAGCGGGGCTACACTGACGAACAATATGAAGTACGTAAATAACAACATTCACAATTTTATTTTATTACCATCATTTGTGTTGAGTTTCATTCATTCATATATATATGTATTGACTCCTAGCACCAGCTCGCATGCGAGCAATTCAAGAGGAATTGGCGGCATTCTTTCTTGACCACGTGATCGCTGAAGATGGAGAATACTATGTGGACCCTGAGTCCGTATGATTATATTTGTAAGAGATAATTATTGTATATATGTAGCCGGTAGTGTCGGATAGATATACGAGAACTTGTTGTTCGACCAATCTCTCGGAGAAGGAGAGGTGGTCGATACCACTTCTCTCTGTATGCATATATGTTCATGACGATCTTCTATTTCCTTCGTTTTCTTACTAGCTAGCTAGCGTGTCTAGTCCTCTCTATACATATGTATAGTATGTAGCGTCGACCAAGCACGGACATAAGAGAGGACACTTCTCTCTATTAATTATAGCTAGCTAACACAATATATGAAACACCTAAATTAACCCCCCAAACCCCCCCAACCCCCCCCCCTTTCAAAAAAAACAAAAACCCCAGCCACAGAAATGCTGACGCGTGGATGCCTATTGGTCCCGGTTGGTGCCACCAACCGGGACCAAAGGGTCTCCTGCCTGGGCTCCGCGCATAGGCCACGTGGAGGCCCATCTGTCCTGGTTCTGGATTGAACCGGGACTAAAGGGACAGGGCATTAGTACCGACCCTTTAGTCCCGATTCCAGAATCGGGACAAAAGGCCCTTACGAACCGAGACAACATGCCCTATTTCTACCAGTGCTTCTAATTAACCCATCAATTACTTTTTATATATAAATAGATATGACTGACTCGTCAAAACCAAATGTGCAGTCCATGTGCGAGAAGAACGGCTAGACCCCTTCACCGATGCCAGTCATTGCTCCGGTGGGCACGGTGAGTTTCATTTGAACGGTCATTAGTTACTAGTCTTCACATTTGAGTTGCATCATGCTAATGATACATTGGAAATAATCTTTGGTGCAGCATAACTCCCGACAAGCATCAACCGATCCTTCTCCGTCTGCCACTGGCGTGACCGGTCCTACACCTACACCTACACCTCCGTGATGACGGTAAGTTTCCCAAGTGTTTTGCTTAATAGATTTTTGTTGTGATGCCATGTTGTATCTACACATATCGTGCATAATGTGTGTATGTTTGAAATGCATTGTATGTGTGGGATTCGACACCTAGTCGTGTGCCTTTGGTAGCCTTCCATACAGGGAAATGCCCCCTAGTGCTTCCACTGAGCCATGGTAGTTCGCTACTGCTCCGGAACACATGGATTGACCGGCATGTGTCCTTCTTTGCTCCTGTGTCTGTCCCTATGGGGAAATGTCATGCGGTGTATCACCAAAGTCCTTGTAGCTTGCTACGACTTGGTTGCACTCGCCGATGACCGACACGTGCATTGCTGGGTCATGTATGCCTGTCCCTGTACGTTTGTGCCACCTTGGTTCTATGACTAGTCATGTCGTCCCGGGTTCTCTGCCATATGGACATTAGTGACATAATCATATACTTAGCATTTTTTCCTCCAAAATGACTCAATATGCTTAGCTAGCTCCAAAATGACCTATTTTACAGATATAAGTTGCATCATAATAATCTTCACATTTTAGTTGCATCATAATAATCTTCTTCTTCTAGTCTTCTTCTTCTAACTTTTTTCTTTCTCATTTTACAGATTTGCTTAAGATCACGGAAGCTTGGGTTGATGGAGTGCTTGTATTTAGTTTTTGTTTTAACCTTGTGAAACTTGCTACCTATGGATGAAACTATGTAATATTGATGAAACTATGTATATGTACAGATGAAACTTGCTACTATTTGGTAACATGTATTGGATATATGTGTTCATGACTATTGGTAATATGTGTTGAATATGCTATATTGGTCATATAAATATATTTGTGTTTGATTTTCTGTGAAAATGAATTGGTATAAGAAAAAACAAAATTAAATGGGGCAATATAGTCACTTTGCCATCAGCTGGCAGATGGCAAAGAGGCCATGTGTCATCTACATGTGAAATTTGGGATGGCCTATTTGGGCTCTTTGCCATGTGCTGGCAGACGGCAAAGCATGCAGCCTTTGCCATCTGCTGGCACACGGCAAAGAGCATGCATACTTTGCCATCTGCTGGCAGACGACAAAGAGCCTGCAGCCTTTGCCATCTGCTGGCTGACGGCAAAGTATGCCGTTAGCCTTCTAACGGGGCTAACCCCGTTAAGAGGCTTTGCCATCTCCCAGCTGATGGCAAAGCCACAGGCTCTTTGCCATCAGCCAGCAGATGGCAAAGAAGCCTTTGCCGGCAGGGTTTCAGACAAACTGTTTGCCATCTGCTGGCAGATGGCAAATCCCTTGCCATCCGCCGACCATGCCTTTGGCAGATGGCAAAGTGCCAGATTCCAGTAGTGAGAGTAGATCTACCACGAGATCAGAGAGGCTAAACACTAGAAGCTAGCCTATGGTATGATTGTTGATGTGTATGTTCTATCGACTAGCCTGGCCCTGGTTTATATAATGCACCAGAGGCCTAGGTTAACAAGAGTCCTAGCCGAATACGCCGGTGGGAAGAAGTCCTTGTCTTGATCGCCAAGTCTTGTGGAATCTTCCTTGTATGCGGCAGTTGTCCGAACTGGCCCATGAATATACGGCCACGGGGGTCCTCGGCCCAATCTGTCAGATCGGGAGATGACGTGTTGAGTACCCCCTAGTCCAGGACACCGTCAGTAGCCCCCTAAACCAGTCTTCAAGTTAGGGACGCTCCTCGATTCTTCCGAACTGTTCTTCATCTTCGGTAGTTGGTCTTGAAAACTGGTTCAACAAATCTTCTTTATCTTCGATCTTCAGGATCGCTGAAATGCATTCAACGGGTTTACACGTCGGGTATCCGAGGAGCCCCTTTAAGTTTCCGGCCTTTATGAATGGCTTGCCATTTTTATGCCACACCTCGGGTTTGAAGTTGTTCTCGGGCGGCGGCGTCCTCTTCCGTCCGAGCTCCGACGCCGGACTGTATTCGAGGTATCTTTTGCAACCGAGCACCAACGCCGGACCGCTTCCCAGCTCTAACGCCGGAATGCATCCGAGCTCCAACGCCGGACTATGTATCCGAGCTCCAACACCGGACTGTATATCCGACCTCCAACGCCGGACTATATCCGAGGTGTCATAAATCACCTTGGTTCAAAGAAGTTTGAAGGAGTTTAGCCGAGCTTAATGCAAGAAATGCCCTCTATGGAGCCAGCCACTAGCGCCCGAGCTTTATGCCGGGCTACTTCCAAGGTGGTGCACCACCCTGAATGTGGGCCGATTTTTGTGAATATTTTTTATTGGTGCAATTTATTCTCTGCCGAGATATATAGCCAGTAGCCCTCAAGGTGTGTATCGGACTAAAACCCGAGATGCACCTGAAGGGTGACGTAAGACCGCTGATCCCAGTAGCCGCTGAGACTCAGGTTGATTTGCAAAATCGGCCTGAGGATCAAGTCCAAGCTCGGCAGAATACTTCGGGACACTAAAAGCGGCGTGCTCAATCCTCGAGACTCAGGTTGGGTGCGGCCGACCAACCTGAGGATCAAAATCTCCTCGGAAACTATATTGCACATAAAATTTTCTGCATTGGTCAAGCAATGCAGTAGCCCCCGAGACACTGGTCGGGTGGCAACACCAGATCAGGGGATCGATGTGCCCCTTTAACATTTGTAAATAATAATAAGCCCGAAGCCCAGTAGCCCCCGAGCCTTCATGCGACCACGGGTGGCCGAATTAAGGATCAATATACGTAGTAAAATCACAAATTATGTGTAATGACTCTATGTACCCAAGTACTTTACGTCATTTAATGCTCGGATCCGCATTGTACAAAACTTTGTTGACCAACCATCGGCTTCCACCTCCTCGGCCAGTAGTCGAGGAGTGTTTGTCTTACTTTATAAAGCCTTTATGAGGGCAAAGATTTACGACAAACAAGGCAATCTGGCCATACGGTTTTATAAACAAAGGTATGCAGAGAGATATGTTATATTACTGTTTAACATAAGAAATGTCTTCCAAAGAAAATAGTCCCGCTGTCGGTCCCTTTCTTTGGGTTGTCATGCTAAGCATGATCATGAAACCTCAGCTCTAACGTAAGAGCAAAATATTGAGGATTTTAGTTTGGGAGGCCAGTTACTAGCCCCCGGTAGTGTTCGGCGACAGTCGAGGTGAAGCCGTAAACACTTCGGCCATTGTTATGAATGGCCTGTCATTTAACACCGTCATCGGCTCGCTGACCAGTTTACGCTTATTGTGACAGTCGGTTTTCGGCTTTCTCCACTGAGGTGCTTAACCATGTGAGCTGGAAGCACAATCGCAGTGGTTCTCCCTTTGCACACCTAGCCGAACAAAGCGGAACGTAGGAAGCAAGCGCAGGAGCCGGGCAACCCAACTATTGACCGGAGAGACAATTCTAAACCGATGCATATATAGCAATATCTGAGAATGTTTTTGCCGAATCCCTAAAGGTGTCCGGCGTTGCACTGCGAGACTAATGCTGGAAAAGCACAAATAGTTTAAAAGTGCCAAAAATCTTGGAAAACCAAGAAATGTCAGTATGACGTCCGAACAATATCAAGTGTTCGGTGCCAATCTGAAAGTTGGTCTTAGAAAAAAGAAGTGCTTCTGTCGTGCTTTAACATGATACATCCTATCTCAAGACTTCGAGCGGGTTAGCCTACGGCTTCAACCTCCTATCCCGAGGGCGGAGTACTTCTCATCAGGCCAGTTTTAGCAAACTAAACTCTAGCGGCTTTGAGAGAGAAATTAGGCTCCCCGGCTAGTGACCTCACACTCGTGTCAAAAAAAGGAGTGATAAATAATAATAATAAAACTTTGCAATGACTAAGAAGAAGAACACTTATTATAAAATGGCTCAAATAAACTTAAGAGCCCCCAAGTGACTTGGGTAGAAGAATGATTGCATGTACCGAAGTACTTATATCATATCTATGTTCAACCGAACTTTAAACGCGTCTTAACCGACCGTCAGCTTCTCCCTCTTCGGTCAAGGACCAAAAAGTGTTATGTACTCCATCGGTCGAGAATATTGACGGTGTTTCCAATAACCAGGCAATCAGGCCATAAGGATGTAACAGACAAAGCGTGCTCAGGGAACTTATGCTATATTACCGTGAAGTGTAAGAAGCATCTTCGAAGAAAATAGTACCCCCCGCCGATACCTTTCTTCGATACTCATTGTTATTATGAGACTTGTGCAATACATTTTTTGTACCCATGAGTTCCGTTGTGTGCCGACCATCATTGAAAACTATAAGAGTGCTAGCATTCGGCTTCACCCAGTCTGAGGTCCGGCTCGGGCGACCCGATCGTGACAATCGCAAAGGTTCTCCCTTTACTCCCTAGCCGAACAATCGGGAATGTAGGGGTAAACACAGGAGCGAGGCAACCCAGCTTGCAAATCTCTTAAGTCAATATGGTGCATATTATGGCGTAATACACGAACAAGGAACGAAGCCGTACAGGTATAATCATATGCAAGTGGAAAATCTTCATGAAGGAAGCGCCCAAATGAATTGGGTATTTGAATTTATGCGTCACAAACAAAGTTTGGACAAGGAAAATTTTTTACAAGCAACTTTTTTCCAAAAAAGTATAATGCTTGGTCGAACACAAGTTAGAAATTAAAGCTTTGAGCATGAAAGCGACTTAGCTGATTAATGTGTTCGGTATTGATGACGCGGTCCGAGCTTGATGCGGGGCAAGGTTCCATCCCCCAAGCTGGTCCCGAGGTGGCGGAGCGAAGAGCTCGACACGCCGAAGTGGTGACATAGCACGGTCAATGCAGACCGGCAGAGTGACGCCGAAGTCCCCGGATCATTTTCCTGTGCACAAAAAATAGTGCAAACCAGAGATAATAGTAGTAATGATAATTAAAAAAATGTTGCATCATAAATAATTTATGCAAAGTGAGGAATAGAAGAAATATGGCCTTGCACCGAAGTCAATGTCGATGGAGGGCGTCGGCGTGATGCGGTAAAGGCGTGGCAAAGCCTGAATTCGCAGGTCGGTCCGAGCTCCGGATACGGCGTACGCCGGACTACGTACGGAAACTGACCGAACCACCATGCGACTATTGTTAATGCGGCCACCATTTGATAGACCTGTGTACATATGATGGACAAACCAGAGTAATAATTCCTTTGGAAAAATGAACCCAAACAAGCAAAAAATACTGGGATTGATAGCACCTGGTTTATTTGTTGTAGCAATACGAAGGAAGGTGATTCCCAAAATTGGGACTCGCTCTGCACACCCATTGCCTGATGGGCGATAAAACGACGGCATGGCAATGCTGGTAAAGGTTGGCTCACCGAGGCAAAGCCCTCGGCCCAGCTAACGTGACGGAGCTGGTTGGCTAGTGACGCCGAAGTGTCCGGAGTAGGTTGATGAAGAGATGGCGAAGCCCCCGGTCCAGCCGAGATGTCGAAGCCTCGATGCCAGCCGATGAGTCGAAGTAGGCCGACGTGATGGTGAAAGTGCAACTATCCCTAGGTGGTTTTGGTAATTCATAACAACATATAGCTCATTGAGCTAATGCTATTCCAAGATGATTATTTCAGGAAAGCTCAATGATTGGCATGGCATGGATGTGAAAGTAGAACCCTCAAAATGCTAAGGACAAAGGATTGGCTCAAGCTCAAAAGCTCAAGACTCTTCATTTTATATTTTAGTGATCCAAGATCACATTGAGTCTTTAGGAAAAGCCAATACTATCAAGGAGGGATGAGATGTTGCTTAATGAGCCTCTTGCTTCATGTGCTTAGTGATATGCTCCAAAACCCTCAACTACTTTCCCATATCCACATATGACCTAAACCCTAAGCCAAACTCGGTCCTACCGATTCTTCCTATCCGGCGCCACCGAGTTTCACTTGTCATAAGCCACTGCCAAACCCTAGCAATTCGGTTCTACCGATAGGGATCTCGATCTCACCGAGATGGGATTGCAAACTCTCTGTTTCCCTTTCGTAACTTTTCGGTCTCACCGAAAGAGCGGATCGGTCCCACCGAGATTGCAATGTAAATTCAGTGTTTCCTTTTTGTAACTCTTCGGTCTCACCGAAAGAGCAAATCGGTCCCACCGAGTTTGCCTGACCAACTCTCTGGTTAGCTAATTACCAAATTCGGTCTCACCGAGTTTGTGTAATCGGTCTCACCGAGATTACGTTATGCCCAAACCCTAACCATATCGGTCCTACCGAGTTGCATGTCAGTCGCACCGAAATTCTCTAACGGTCACTAGGTTTACATTTTCGGTCCGACCGAGTTTGTTGATTCGGTCCCACCGAGATTGGAAAACTGTGTGTAACTGTTGGATTTTGTGTGGAGGCTATATATACCCCTCCACCTCCTCTTCATTCGTGAAGAGAGCCATCAGAACAAATACACAATTCCAACTCATATGTTCTGAGAGAGAACCACCTACTCATGTGTTGAGACCAAGATATTCCATTCCTACCATATGAATCTTCATCTCTAGCCTTCCCCAAGTTGCTTTCCACTCAAATCTTCTTTCCACAAGATCCAAATCCTATGAGAGAGAGTTGAGTGTTGGGGAGACTATCATTTGAAGCACAAGAGCAAGGAGTTCATTACCTACACACCATTTGTTACTTCTTGGAGAGTGGTGTCTCCTAGATTGGCTATGTGTCACTTGGGAGCCTCCGACAAGATTGTGGAGTTGAACCAAGGAGTTTGTAAGGGCAAGGAGATCGCCTACTTCGTGAAGATCTACCGCTAGTGAGGCAAGTCCTGTGTGGGCGATGGCCATGGTGGGATAGACAAGGTTGCTTCTTCGTGGACCCTTTGTGGGTGGTTGCTTCTTCGTGGACCCTTCGAGGGTGGAGCCCTTTGTGGACTCGCGCAACCGTTACCCTTTGTGGGTGGAGCCCTTTGTGGACTCGCGCAACCGTTACCCTTCGTGGGTTGAAGTCTCCATCAACGTGGATGTAGGATAGCACCACCTATCCGAACCATGGGAAAAACATCCGTGTCTCCAATTGCGTTTGAATTCTCCAAACCCTTCCCTTTATATTCTTGCAAGTTGCATGCTTTACTTTCCGCTGCCAATATACTCTTTGCATGCTTGCTTGAATTGTGTGATGATTGCTTGACTTGTCCTACAATAGCTAAAATCTGCCAAGAACTAAAATTGGGAAAAGGTTAAGTTTTTATTTGGTCAAGTAGTCTAATCACCGCCCCTCTAGACATACTTTCGATCCTACAGATGGCCACCAGCTTGAAGAAGCAATAGTGCGGCCCTGTCGATGCAGGTCGTGACGTGGTCGATGCCGGCTTGATGAAGCGACCGTGCGGCGACGCCGATATGCCCGCTCCGTGTAATCCGTGGGGCGGCGATATTGGTGATGATTTATCCTTCGCGATGCCGAACTCTTGTTCAGCTTGCCGAGATGATGATCCGAAGAAGTTGAGCTCGGCTCAACAAAGTGACGCCGTGTCTAGCGCAGGTCGGCAGCCGTGGAGTAATATTGCTGGACTGGTTTGACACCAGCATGATGTTGAAGATCATGTTCAAAAGATATTAATGTTAGTGGGATGTGTTCGGGAACAAAACACGATACCCCATACAAAACTTCCTTCAAAAGGGATGTCCGAAATCCCGTTCATAAAAAAGATGAACTCGGGTCAGATTCGTTTTCGCACAGAAAACAGATCCAAAAAGTGATGCACTAATCGGAAGGTTCCCGGAGTTTGGACGGTCGGATCGAGCTGAAATTTTGAGAGGTGGTAGATATAGGAATTCCTCAGCCGATCAACGGTTGGATCTTCCAAAGGACGTCCGAGCTAGAAGCTGGACACCACGCCCTAAACTCATCCAAATTCCCTTCCGGATTTGACACGGCTCCAGTATATCGTGGATTGCTAGAGATTCCTCCATCGGAACTCGATGAAATTTTCCAGGATTGTTGTAGACTCAATTCCACCAAAGCGATCATCAAAGCGATACTCGAGGAGGTGGTGGCGGCAGATATGAGTTCGCTGTCCGGAAAAACAGCACGGTTGCTTGAGGGCAATGTTGACGTTGATCCCCCGAGCTCCATGGATGATTCCTCCATGATCTTGATAGAGATCGGAGTTGATGTTTGATGAAGGCCCTCGTCCGAACACGGTGATCCGAACACGGGGCGCAGTTCTTGGTCGAACCAAGGTGACCAGTCGAGCTGGTGACGAAGATGCCAAAGTCGTAGTTGATCTACAGGCGAGCCATCGATCCTTTTGTTGATCATAGAGCGGAACTCTAAATGAAAGCACCAATGTCGGTGTCAAAACCGGCGGATCTTGGATAGGGGGTCCCGAACTGTGCGTCTAGGCCGGATGGTAATAGGAGGCAAGGGACACGAAGTTTTACCCAGGTGCGGGCCCTCTCGTTGGAGGTAAAACCCTACGTCCTACTTGATTAATATTGATGATATGGGCAGTACAAGAGTAGATCTACCACGAGATCAAAGAGGCTAACCCTAGAAGCTAGCCTATGGTATGATTGTTGATGTGTATGTTCTATCGACTAGCCTGGCCCTGGTTTATATAATGCACGAGAGGCCTAGGTTAACAAGAGTCATAGCCGAATACGCCGGTGGGAAGAAGTCCTTGTCTAGATCGCCAAGTCTTGTGGAATCTTCCTTGTATGCGACAGCTGTCCGAACTGGCCCATGAGTATACGGCCACGGGGGTCCTCGGCCCAATCTATCAGATCGGGAGATGACGTGTTGAGTACCCCCTAGTCCAAGACACCGTCAAAGACCCTGAAATTGAAACGCACTACAAATGAACACTGAAAAGGTTGAAAGTTGGCATGGTATCATCATTTCACCCACATAGCATGTGCACGAAAGTAGAGAGGCTTATGGCAAAAACTGGATGCACTTCGTGTACAAAACGGACAATCTCTTTCGAAGTATCAGGGTTTCTTACGGAAACTCGTCTGTTATGAAGGGATTTCATTTTTTAGAACTTACTTGAACTCCATACTTTTTCTGTGTTCAAAATGCACCATTTGAAGCCACATCATCAATTTTCAACCCTTTCTGACTTCATTTGTTATTTCTCATGCATTTACTGATTATTTTGAGCTATAAGACCCTGAAATTGAAAAGCACTACAAATGAACTCTGA
>NC_053026.1:509684921-509717290 GCF_003073215.2 Triticum urartu | reverse complement strand
AGTCCCGGTTTGTAAAAGAGCCAGCACTAATGTGTCCATTAGTGCCGGTTCCAACGGCTAGGCGGGAGGAGATCTTTAGTACCGGTTCGTGGCGAACCTTTAGCACCGGTTCGTGCCACGAACCGGTACTAATGAGAGTGGTGGCAGGATGTTGTTAGAGTGGGGCCCCTCCAGCACCTTTAGTACCGGTTCGTGGCACAAACCGGTACTAAAGGTCATCCTATATAAACCCTTCGTCCACTAGCACTCTGTTCTTCCCCCTTTCCCCTCTCCCACTCCTCTATTCTTCCCTTCTTCCTCTCGAGTTCATCACATAATTTGCCCCAAATTTGTCAAGATTTGCAGGCCCCCATCCATTCAAATGATCACAAAGGTTAGCAACTTTGCCCTTTCATCTATCATTGCTAGATTAGCTCTTGCATTGGTTTATATAGTGATTAATTGTGGGTTTTAGTAATTTGGGAGGAATTATATGTGGTAGTATTTGATTTATATGCAAATTGAGGTCAAAATAATACTTAGTTTGCATATGTAGGTGTGGTTTACTTAGTGCCTTCTAAATCTTCGTCGCAACCACCGTCGATCGCCCGCACCGTCCCATCGCCGGCACCACCTTGTGGTGAGCCTCTTGTTCATGAAATTTTATATAAAAAATTGATGTTTGTGTTATTTGGATATATAGTTACTCGTATAATTATCTTACCCATACATTGTTTGTTATACATAGTGCCATGGTTTTGATATCCGTCCCCGTCGGCACTCGTCCTAGTTATGATTCGGATGTGGTATATTCTCTTTTAAAACTATTTGTTGCATTTCGTGTTTCTGACAAATTATGCCCATCAAGCTGACATAGTTATTTGTATGTAGGAGGTAGTTGAACCGGAAATTCCAACCGACCCTATTGTCGAGAGGTTAAATTTAGTTGAAAGAGAAAACGAGGATTTGAAAGAAAAATTGAAAATAATTGAGGGGGAGAAGACGGAATTGGAGTTGCATCTTGCCGATGTCTTCGATGATCACAAGATTAAGATGGAGAAAATGCGCTTGAAGATTAGAAAGATTAGAAAATATGCCATTCATAGTGAGGCTTGGTATCATTATGTTGTTGGATCAATTGTTACCTTAGTTGCGATCTTGATCGCATTTGTTGTTGCATTTAAATTCTTTAGCTAGAGAGTTATTTGTTTGTAGCAATTAAGTGTTGTATGAACTTTATGTATTGTATTAATTTGGTGTTTTCGGTGCTGTGTATTGAAGATGAGCCGGCAATGGATGTACGATGACCAATGCTCTCCCGAGTACATTAATGGCGTGCATACTTTTCTGCTTGCGGCTGAGGCAAACAAGCGGGTGGATGGTTTTATGCCTTGTCCATGTGCTGGCTGTAAGAATGGTCACAATTACTCTACGTCAAGAACCATTCACGTCCACCTATTTGAGTCCGGTTTCATGCCCCACTATAATGTTTGCACCAAGCACGGAGAAAGAGGGGTTATGATGGAAGACAATGATTAAGAAGAGGACGACGACAGCTATGCTGGCCATGGGTTCCCTGAATACGATGATACAACAATGAGGGAAGAAGTTGAGCCGGCAATGCGGGAAGAAGCTGAAGAAGAGGCATCGGATGAGCCCG
Source organism: Triticum urartu (assembly GCF_003073215.2). Lineage (NCBI taxonomy): Eukaryota > Viridiplantae > Streptophyta > Magnoliopsida > Poales > Poaceae > Triticum > Triticum urartu. The sequence goes on along the minus strand of NC_053026.1, from coordinate 509,715,651 downwards.
TTGATGATCTATGTCGGTCCATTGCCGATGCAAAGAGAAACTGCGCAAGTGATTTGGAGAAGAAGAAGTTGCAGTGCATGTTAGAGGATCACAAAAAATTGTTGTACCCAAATTGCGTAGGTGGCAAGAAAAAGCTGGGCACCACACTGGAATTGCTGCAATGGAAGGCAGAGAATGGTGTATCTGACAAGGGATTTGGAAAGTTGCTGGTAATGATAAAGAATATGCTTCCAAAGGACAACAAATTGCCCGAGAGTACGTACGAAGCAAAGAAGGCTGTCTGCCCTCTAGGGTTAGAGGTGCAGAAGATACATGCATGCCCTAATGATTGCATCCTCTACCGCGGTGAGTACGAGGATTTGAACGCTTGCCCGGTATGCGGTGCATTGCGCTATAAGATCAGCCACGATGACCCTGGTGATGTCGAGGGCGAGCGCCCCAGGAAGAAGATTCCTGCCAAGGTGATGTGGTATGCTCCTATAATACCACGGTTGAAACGTTTGTTCCAAAACAAAGAGCATGCCAAGGCGATGCGATGGCACAGAGAAGACCGTAAGAAATACGGAAAGGTGAGAGTACACACTGACGGGTCGCAGTGGAGAAAAATCGAAAGAAAGTATAGGAAGGAGTTTGCAGATGACGCAAGGAACGTATGGTTTGGTCTAAGCGCGGATGGCATTAATACTTTTGGGGAGCAGAGCAGCAACCATAGCACCTGGCCTATGACTCTATGTTTGTATAACCTTCCTCCTTGGTTGTGCATGAAGCGGAAGTTCATTATGATGCCAGTGCTCATCCAAGGCCCTAAGCAAACCGGCAACGACATTGATGTGTACCTAAGGCCATTAGTTGAAGAACTCTTACAACTGTGGAATGGAACAGGTGTACGTGCGTGGGATGAGCACATGGGGGAAGAATTTGACCTAATGGCCTTGTTGTTCGTTACCATCAATGATTGGCCTGCTCTCAGTAACCTTTTAGGACAGACAAACAAGGGATACCGCGCATGCACGCACTGTTTGGACGATACCGACAATATATATTTGGATAATTGTAATAAGAATGTGTACCTGGGACATTGTCGATTTCTTCCGAGCAGGCATCCCGTAAGAAAGAAAGGCAAGCATTTCAAAGGTGAGGCGGATCACCGGACGAAGCCTCGCCACCGTACTGGTGCTGATGTACATGATATGGTCAAGGATTTTAAGGTGGTCTTTGGAAAGGGTCCTGGTGGACAACCTGTTCCGAATGTCGCTGACGGACGCGCACCCATGTGGAAGAAGAAATCTATATTTTGGGACCTGCCCTATTGGAAAGACCTAGAGGTCCGCTCCGCAATCGACGTGATGCACGTGACGAAGAATCTTTGTGTGACCCTGCTTGGCTTCTTGGGCGTGTATATATGGGAAGACAGAAGATACACCTGAGGCACAGGAGGACCAGCAACGTATGCACGGAAAAGACGGCATACATCAGGGTCATGCAAGCTACGCTCTTACCAAAGAAGAGAAGGAAATCTTCTTTGAATGCCTGCTCAGTATTAAGGTACCGTCTGGCTTCTCGTCGAATATAAAGGGAATAATAAACATGGCAGAGAAAAAGTTCCAGAACCTAAAGTCTCATGACTGCCACGTGATTATGACGCAACTGCTTCCGGTTGCATTGAGGGGGCTTCTACCGGAAAACGTTTGATTAGCCATTGTGAAGCTATGTGCATTCCTCAATGCAATGTCTCAGAAGGTAATCGATCCAGAAATTATACCAAGGTTAGAGAATGATTTGGTGCAATGTCTTGTCAGTTTCGAGTTGGTGTTCCCACCATCCTTCTTCAACATCATGATGCACGTCCTAGTTCACCTATGCAAAGAGATTAACGTCTTGGGTCATGTATTTCTACATAATATGTTCCCCTTTGAGAGGTTCATGGGAGTCTTAAAGAAATATGTTCAAAACCATGCTAGGCCAAAAGGAAGCATCTCCAAGGGCCATGAAAATGAGGAGGTCATTGAGTTTTGTATTGACTTTATTCCTGACCTTAAGCCGATTGGTGTTCCTGAATCGCGGCATAAGGGCAGACTGGATGGAAAAGGCACGCTAGGAGGGGATCAAATAATATGTATGGATGGACATTCTCTCACTGAAGCACACTACACAGTTTACAGAATTCCGCCTTGGTGACTCCATATATGGAAGAACACAAGAATTTGCTACGCTCCAAACACTTGGAGCGGTCTGATGACTGGATTACACGTGAACAAACCAGGAGTTTCGCCAGCTGGTTGCAGACACGTACCATGCATGATGCCTCTATTGAAGATGACCTGTACTTGTTGTCCCAGTTACCATCTTCGAATATAATGACTTTCAAAGGGTACGAGATAAATGGTAATACATTTTACACGATCGCCCAAGATAAGAAGAGCACCAACCAAAACAGTGGTGTCCGCTTTGATGCAGAAACCAAGACGGGAAAGGAAACATATTATGGTTATATATAGGACATATGGGAACTTGACTATAGACGTGGTTTGAAGGTCCCTTTGTTTCGGTGCAAATGGGTCAATATGACACGAGGCGGGGTAACGGAAGACCTGCAGTACGGAATGACAACAGTGGATCTCAACAATCTTGCATATGCAGACAAACCATTCGTCCTAGCCAATGATGTGGCACAGGTTTTCTATGTGAAGGACATGTCTACCAAGCCGAGAAAAAGAAAAGATAAGGAAGCGAATGCATCATACGATGAGCCAAAGCAGCACATAGTTCTTTCTGGGAAGAGAAACATTATGGGAGTGGATGACAAGACAGACATGTCAGGAGATTATGAAAAGTTTGATGAAATTGCTCCATTCAAAGTGAATATTGACCCGAGCATCCCATTAAATGATGAAGATTTTCCATGGTTACGGCCCAAAGGGACACACGCGAAGAAAAAATTTCACACCCAAAGATCTAGGATGTGATCGGCTTCACTATATATCATCACTTTCTTCTGTGTTTCACACCCAGGAGGGAATCTCTGTAATAGTTAGGGGTAGTTATGTGTTTTGGCATTTGAAACCTGAAGAAATTTTATGTGCAAACAAATTCTTTCATGAATTTACTGATTTTTTCAGCTAAATTGAAAAACACTTCAAATGAACTCCGAAAAGGTTGAAAGTTGGCATGGTATCATAATTTCACCCACATAGCATGTGCAAAAAGTAGAGAGGGTTACGGCAAAAACTGGATGCACTTCGTGTACAAAATGGACAATCTCTTTCGAACTATCAGGGTTTCGGATGAAAACTCATCTGTTACAAAGGCATTTCTTTTCTTAAATAACCTAAGCATCACCAAATTGAATATAATGATAAAACACACTAATATTAAACATAACCAAAAAGAATCACTGAAAATTGTATTTTTAAAGTTAAGTTATTCACAAACTAGTGATTCACACAAATTTCAAATAATTCAAAATTTAAACTATTCAAATTTGAAAACTACCGGCACTAACAGAAAGTTTCTAATTTTTTGTACCTAAAGCAAAAATATTCAAAGAAACCTCTAAATACAGCAAAAAAACAACTAAAAATAAATAAAACAAAATAAATAAAGCAGAAAAGAAAAAACTAAATGAAAAAAAGCCCACCTATTGGGCCACAGCGGCCTGCATACGACTAGAAACCCAAATTCTAATTGGGCCAGGATGCAGGCCCGCTAGCCCAATAGGCCCATCAGGGCATAGCAGCTGACTTAGGCCCGAAAGGCCTGCTTATGAGAGGAGCTCGAGAGAGCTACCGCACTGGGGCTTATAAACCAGTGCGGGCGCCTCTCGGCAAGCGAGGTGGGACTAAACTTGCCGCACCGCACCTGCGCCAGCGCACCACCTTTAGTACCGGTTGGTGGCTGGAACCGGTACTAAAGGGTGGGTCTTTAGTACCGGTTCCAGCCACCACCCGGTACCAAAGGTGTGCTCTTCCCGCCGCTTGGCCTGGCCAAAATAGGCCTTTAGTACCGGGTGGTGGCACCAACTGGTACTAAAGGTGTCCCCTATATAACAAAAAATTCGAAAATTTTTTATTTCTCATCTCTCCTCTCTGCCGCCGGCCCGTCCCGCGCCGTCGCCGCCCCTGTCGCGCCGTCCCCGTCGACTCCGCGACGCCCCCGTCCTCGTCGTTTCGTCCTCGTCGACTCCGCGCCGCCCCCGTCGCCGGCCCGTCCCAGTGGCCGCACCGGCCCATCGCCATCCCCTTGCCTCGCCGTCGTCGTCGCCTTGGATCGACCTCGCCTCGCCGTCGCCGTCGCCTCGACCTCGCCCGCGTGCGCTGTGGGCCCCCCCCCCGGCCCCTCTCCTCCCTCCAATCGATCAAAGCCACCGCACCGCCGGCGCCGGCCGTAGCTACTGCACACACACGCGCGCGCGTGCACACACACACACACATACACACTACACGCGCACACACAAACACAATTTTTCTATTTTTAGTTTTTAGTTTTTTCTGTTTTTCTGTTTTTCATACAAAGTTTTAGATGAATTAATTAATTATATTAGATTAATGTCAAATAGTATATAGAAATGTTAGTTATAATAGATATAATGTCGAAGGTTTTTCTGTTTTTTATACAAATGTTATAGAAATGTTAGAAATTTTGGAAATGTTAGTTTTAGCTAGATGAATGATAGATTAATTTCAAATTGTTAGATGATGATCGATGTTTTTTTAGTTCCTTATATTTTTAGTTATAAAATTTAGAATTTGCATATATGAAATCACCATCCATCATTTAAAAAATGTTACTTTACTTTTGCGGCATATAGTATTTGTTGTCGACGATGCCCGGCCCGCATCCTCGCCGTCGACCTGTTCGCGACGACGTCCTACTTCAGAGGACCCATGTCCGGGACTAGGCTCCGTCGGGCTGGCACTGGGAGGTGCTACCTTCAGGGGCGAGATGCTTGGTGAGTGTCGGTGTCAAAACCGGCGGATCTCGGGTAGGGGGTCCCGAACTGTGCGTCTAGGCCGGATGGTAACAGGAGGCAAGGGACACGAAGTTTTACCCAGGTTCGGGCCCTCTCGATGGAGGTAAAACCCTACGTCCTGCTTGATTAATATTGATGATATGGGTAGTACAAGAGTAGATCTACCATAAGATCAGAGAGGCTAAACCCTAGAAGCTAGCCTATGGTATGATTGTGTTGTCCTACGGACTAAAACCCTCCGGTTTATATAGACACCGGATAGGGTTAGGGTTACATAGAGTCGGTTACAGTGGTAGGAGATCTACATATTCGTATCGCCAAGCTTGCCTTCCACGCCAAGGAAAGTCCCTTCCGGACATGGGACGAAGTCTTCAATCTTGTATCTTCATAGTCCATGAGTCCGGCTGAAGGTATAGTCCGGCATCCGGACACCCCCTAATCCAGGACTCCCTCAGTAGCCCCTCAACCAGGCTTCAATGACGACGAGTCCGGCGCGCAGATTGTCTCCGGCATTGCAAGGCGGGTTCCTCCTCCAAGCACTTCATAGAAGATTTTGAACACAAAGATAGTGTCCGGCTCTGCAAAATAAGTTTCCACATATTGCCATAGAGATAATAATATTTACACAAATCTAATCTGCTGATGTATTCGATAGTGTGACATGACACCACGGCCAAGCCTTTATTCGAATCGCTTTACTGTCCCATCTCAGCGTGTTATGCGAGGCAATTTCCCTGGCACGTCTTGTTAAAGCAGAGATCGTGTCCCCTTATTCCGGGATTCTCATCAATACGGGCATGGGTAACCCAACCGCTTCTAGGACTCCTAGACTATAGGCAAGTCCAAACGGCCATGGAGAGGATAGTTGATATTCACCCTCTTTATAAAGGGACAAGGTTTTTACTTTTTCCCTCCCATGCTCAATCGAATCCTTCCCCCATCTCAAGTTCAAACACCCAAGGTTTAGGTCAGGGGCTCCGAACCCTCAATCATGTCCGGATCTAGCCTTCAAGGCCGATGGATGCCTTCCTCCGTCACGGAAGAAGACATCAAAAAGTTGAGGGAGGCCAGATATCTGACCGCCGAGGTTTTGCATCGGCTGTCCGTCCGAGGGCAGGCCGTCCCCTCCGCCGAACCCAACGAGAACGTCGTGTTCGTCTCCCACTTCATCCGAGGTCTAGGCCTTGCTCTAGATCCTTTCGTTAGGGGTTTGATGTATTATTACGGGCTAGATTTCCATAATCTAGCTTTAGACTCCTTTCGTCATATCACGACATTTATTGTCATGTGCGAGGCCTTCCTCCGGGTTACCCCTCACTTTGGCCTGTGGCTCAAGACTTTTGAAGTAAAGCCGAAGATGATCGAGGGGCAACATGCAGCATGCGAAGGTGCCTCAGTACGCAAGATGACGGGAGCCCCCTGGCCCAAAGGTTCCATTCCAGAGGTGTCTGAATTGTGGCAACAGGAGTGGTTCTACATCACGGCTCCTAGAAGTGCCAAGTGGGCGGCGGCCCCTGTTTTCTGCCCGGGCCCTCCACCACAACTGATGTCATGGATCAGCAGAGGTCTGAGCTGGGGTACAGCCAAGGACGTGCCTATTCTGCAAAGCCGCATTCGAGATCTCTTCAATGGAGATTTTAGTTTGGTTGCGGTAATACAAGTTATGTTGGTTCGTCAAGTCCAGCCTTGCAAACGCCGGCCCCTTCGCTTGTGGGAGTTCAATCCCGAAGGACCGCGTGTCATTCAAAATTTCCTCGGCCTGACGCACAAGGAGATGTACAAGTCATTCTTCGGACCTCAGGTAGAGTGTCCGGAAATCACCGAGGACGTGGGCCTGAGCAGTAACCGTGCCACCGAACAGGTAAGGAATCTTCCGGCCGAACATACTATCTCTCATTTGTTACGAAGTTATCTCTGAGAGTTCGCTTTTTGACCAGGACTGGCTAGCAAAGGCGAATTTGATTCGGTGTTCGGCCCCCCTACCTGAGGGTTTGGAGAATCCGGTACTGGAAAAGATGCTCCAGGTCGCACCCTACCCGGAGCCCTTGAAGGAAGATACCGGGAAGGATAATATGGGCGGACGCGGACCCCCAACGCTGCCCATTCTAACCGAGGGATCGAGGGTTTCCATGAAGGAATACGACCGGAGGAGGAAAAGGACTGCGCCCGGGGATCCGGAAGCCGAAGCTTCCAAACGGGAGAAGAAGTCTCCCACATAGGGTCCTACCTCAGGGGGTGCTTTTGCCGCACTAAGTCTGCGGGGGGATCAATCCTCCAGCGAGTCGTAAGTGACCCGAAATACTTTAATAGCACATGCATGCCATCTTTTTCTTCTGAGAAAATAACCACCGCATATATCTTTGCAGTTCGGGCCTTAGCCCCTCTCAAATGAGTTTGTCCTCGGGGGATCTTCTTCCAGAGATGATGGAGAGCGAAACGCCTCCTCCGGACTCCTCCGCTCCAGAAGCGGGCGACCCCGAAGTGTCGTCGCGGAGGCCCTCTCCGAATCCGGTGAGGCCAGAAGATAATCCCATTGACCCCCGAAGCTCCCAGTGTCCGGCTCCCGAAGAGAACAGACAAAAGAGTCCGGCACCGTCTGGTGCGCGATCGGAAGTTCTGAGGGAGTTGGTGGGGCGAGCGGCCATCTCAGATGAACACTGTATGCTGATGAATACTGCGATGGAGAGAATCTTATCCACCGAAAGCCGATTGCATAAAGCTTTTATGAGTCTACTGTCAGGCTTTGAGGTACGTAAAATAATTTATAATAGTCCTACACATGCTAGGTGTGCCCTGTGTAGATAGTAGCCCCTGAGACTCTGGTGGTCGTCGGAAACGACGACGAACAGAGGATCATATTCCCAGGTAATAATCATACTGCCTCTATGTGCAGGTGATGGAAGCTCCGGTGGCTAGCCGGACTAGCGAGTTTGCCTATTTAAAATGGCAGTTAGATGCGGCAGACGCCGACATCGAGCTTGTTAACAAAAGGCTTGATGAGGCACAGGGTAAGTGTCATTATCTGGTAAACGCCACAGAGGAAGAGCAGCATGATGCCAGTATCTTTAATATGTTGTGACTGCGGATGGAGCTGCCACTGTTGAAGCCTTGCGGGCAGAACTTGCCCGAGCCAAGGAACAAGCGAGGTTGGGTAATGCGGCTGCTTTGAAGGCGGCCGAAGAGTTGCAAGCCGAGAAGGCCGTGCATGGCGAGAGCCGAGATAAGGTGGCCATAGAATTAAAAGCCGCCGCCGACCATTGCCGGGTTCTTGAAAAGGAAAACCAGGCGAAGGCATCGGACCTTGAGAAGGCTACTGCGACGAGAAAAGACCTCCGCTCTGCTATGAGGGCAAAGAAGGTGGAGCTGCGGGAAGCCGGGGATATTGTAGCTGGGAAATCCTTTATGTTGCGGAGGAAGTTCGGAGATCCACGGTATGCCCCTCTGGATCAGCTGTGGAGTTCGGAGGATGTGTATATGGATTTGGCGGCGAGTGCTGCCGATGCGGTCAAGTACTTCCAGGGTCAAACGGGCCATGAAGTGGACCAGCTGTTTTGGACACAATTCCATTCTCCCGAGCGTCCACTTTCATTGACTGACCAAATAGCCGAATGGGCCGAACTAAATAGGTTGTCCGGACGCGCCATGAGGTCTGTTGTGGATCAGCTATGGCCGGAAAGGCCGAAACCGAATAGCTATTTCAGCTTAGTGCAGCAGTTCCTTGACGTGGTGCCGCGCATCAATGCGATGAAGAGGTCGGCGTGCATAGAGGGCTCACGGATGGCCTTTGCCTGTGTTAAAGCATGCTGGGCGGAGATGGATGCCACCACTATTGCAGCGCGGGATTCGGCGATAGGCCGAATGGCTGCTGAGCACTACTTTGAATAAGTTCTTGAGGGTGCTCGTTTGATAGAGACACAGTGCTCAAAAAATATTATGTTTGAGTGATATGTAATCTCATTGTAAGAGAAAATGCTTTTATAAAGTTTTATAAGGCTATTTTTATACTTTTTCCTGAAAGTAATATGTTGCCTCCTGGGCGGCCGTTTATGTATACATGTGTATAACCTGAAAGACTGCAACCGTCGGCTTAAACCCCCATGCATATAATGCGGAGGTGCTCGCAAAAACACGCGTTCACACTTAACCCAACTTCTTGGTCCTATTAAGGAGGTGATAGTGGAGCGACCGAGGCAACCGGACTATAATGCTTTAGCACTCTCACTTAGCCATGGGAGTTTGACACTGGGGCTACTAGATAGCCCCTGGTGGCTCTGCACTCTCCCGATCCCGGGGTGCGTACATGCCTGGCCGGAAAGCGGCCCTTCGTTAAGGCGGAGGAATTCTATCATTCCAACAGGTCATCGAGTGGTTGACCAGTCTCACGCTATATCATGACAGTCAGTTTTCGGCTTTCTCTACTGAGGTGCTTGTCCGGATGAAACAGGGCACAATCGCAGTAGTTCTCCTGGTGCTACCTTAGCCGGTAAAGCGGAACGTAAGGCACCAAAACACAGGAGCCGGGCAAACCCAACATTTGACCAGAGACAATGATTCGGAGCTGATGCATATAGGGCCAAACTCGCGACGCTGAACACTCCCTAAGGTATTCGGTCTTTGTGGTATAAATCGGGCCTGAATAATGGCCTTTGTAAGAAGCCCCTTGTGTCCAGGTACGTGCAATGTTCTGGCGTGGCCACATGCCAATACGTCAGCATCCTTCTCAACGGTGGATATGTATCAACAAGAGACAGTAAAAAAGGTTTACGCAGGGTCTTAATCTAAATAGAATCCTTGGAGCGGGTCCCTACTGCACGTTTGCGCCTGTGTTTCCGTTGTGCCGTATCCTGGACGGGTGTAGCACGATGATCGTCTGTAAAAGAGAGGAATTTAGGTGCAAAAGTTGTCGTGCAAAAAGATAGTTTTTAAAGAAACCATGTATAATTCAAGATGAGAACAGATTGCCACTTGTCTGCGCGCGTTGAGCCCCTTGCAAATAGGGGTGTGACCATTTATTCGGTATAAATAGTGGCACCGGACTTGGTTAGTTGTGTCTGAGGTCTTGACGACATATTGGATGCTTTCGGTGGTCCGGGCGCCGTTAGTGTGCGGCTGCCACAGAGATCGCTTGATATTTCCGTTCACTGAAATGATGCCACGTGGACCGGGCATCTTGAGTGTGAGGGAGGCGTAGTGTGGTATTGCATTAAAGCGAGCGAAAGCTTCGCGTCCGAGCAGTGCTTTATAGCCACTTCGGAACGGAGCGATGTGGAAGGTTAAATGCTCGCGACAGAAGTTATCGGGGGAGCCGAATATAACTTGTAGTAGTAGGGAGCCCGTACAGCGAGCCCCTGGGCCTGGCGTTACTCCTTTAAAGGGAGTATTGCTATGGCGAATTTTTGTTGGGTCTAACCCCATCCCGCGGATTGTATCCTGATATATTAGGTTTAGATTGCTACCACCGTCCATCAATACTCGTGTGAAGTGATATCCGCCAATTACTGGGTCTAATACCAGGGGAGCCCATCCTGCACGCTGGATACTTGCTGAGTAACCGCGATGGTCGAAAATGATCGGTTGAGACGACCAGTGGCAGGACTTCACGGTGACAGGTACTTGGGTATATTTCCCTGGGAGTGCCGCATTGTTTCCCTTGATCACGTGTAACACGTTTACTGTTTTGACTTCTGGTGGAAATTTCTTTTGTTCCCCAGTGTCTTGCTTGGGAGGCTCGTCCTCGTCTTCACTTGGTGTATCCTCCCCCTTGTGTACGGCGTTGAGCTTGCCGGACTGCTTGAAGACCCAACAATCTCTGTTGGTATGATTAGCAGGTTTACCAGGGGTACTATGGATCTGACATACTTGGTCCAGAATTTTGTTGAGGCTGGACAGTTCATCCCTGGTGCCTTTAGAGGGCGGCTTTTGCTGACCTAGCCGAGAGCTTTTGAATCCGGCGTTTACTGTCGTGCCATTCGTGTTGTCTTCTTTATTCCGGCGTTTGTTATTGTTGTTGCGCCGTGATTTCCCGTTTCCATCTCTGACTTCAGATGTACTGGGGTCGCTGGTGCTGCATCTGGCTAGCCAGTTGTCCTCACCCGCGCAAAAGCGGGTCATGAGGTTGGTTAATGCGGCCATCGTTCTCGGCTTATTTTGGCCGAGGTGTCTGGCGAGCCATTCGTCACGGCTGCTATGCTTAAAAGCTGTCAAGGCTTCGGCATCCGGACAGTCGACAATCTGGTTCTTTTTAGTAAGAAACATGTTCGAAAGCTTTCGGGCTGACTCTCCAGGCTGTTGAGTTATATGACTCAAATCGTCCGCATCCGGAGGTCGGACATAAGTCCCTTGAAAATTTGCCCGAAAGGCGTCTTCGAGCTCTTCCCAACTTCCAATGGAGCTTTCGGGGAGGCCTTTAAGCCAGTGACGAGCTGGCCCTTTGAGCTTGAGGGGTAAGTACTTGATGGCGTGGAGATCATCTCCTCGAGCCATATGGATATGGAGGATGTAGTCCTCAATCCAGACCCCAGGGTCTGTTGTTCCGTCGTATGCCTCTATGTTTACGGGTTTGAATCCCTCTGGGAATTCATGGTCAAGCACCTCATCGGTGAAACACAGGGGGTCTGCGGCACAACTGTAGCTGCGTGTGCCGCGTTGTTCGGATGTTTGTTGTATTGCATTGTATGCTGGGGCGCGCTTGCGTGGTCCATAGATGGATCTTGTTGCGCTGTCCTTTGGGTGCGAGCCCTCGTTTGGGTCGCGTGTTGTATTGTGAGTGGCGTTGTATGCCGCCCTGTGTTGGTAGAGTGGTCGTCTGTCTGGCCAGGTGGTTGCTTTGATGTTTGGTTGTGGAGGGTCTGAGGCCTCCTCATCGAATTCGGGTAGCAGCTTCCGCTTTGGGTAGCTCTTGGAGGGGCGATTGTCGCCGTACCTCGCTGCTGTGTTGAGTATTTTACTCCATCTGATTTGGAGTGTGTCTTGCGCAGCCCTGAACCTTTGCTTCTGCTTTTTGAGACTCCTTGCGGTGGCAACAAGCCTTTTACGGGCATTCTGCTGCTCCGGGTGCCTGTCCGGCGTTATATTGTCCGGACTATTATCCTTGATAGAATTTGTTTGTTCGGTTTGATTATCCGGATTGCCGTTGTCCGGCAGCGGTTCGCCATGCTCCAGCGCTGGGTCTGTGTGATCGTTATTTCTGTCGAGGCGGGATTTGGGGCGGAGCTTGCACCGCCGCTTTGACTGCTTCTCGAGGGAACAAGCCTTCGGTGCGTCCTTCCGCTCCTCATCGTCATCTTTTGGTGCGTCCACCATGTATACGTCATATGACGAGGTGGCTTTCCAGGGCTCAATAGGCGCTGGTTCTTCATCGTCTCCAGCATCGGCGTCCATACCGTCGATATCTTCGGAGTCGAAGTCGAGCATATCGGTTAAATCGTCGACAGTGGCTATAAGGTGGGTGGTGGGTGGGCTTTGAATTTCTTCATCGTCCGTATCCCAACCTTGCTGACCGTAGCTCGGCCAGGGCTCTCCTGATAAAGAGAGAGACTTTAGTGTCTTCAGAATATCCGCGGCAGTAAACTACATGATCGGCGCCCAATCGGATTCGATCGGTAGGGGCGCGGATGGTTCGGAGTCCGGAGAGGAGTCCGGCTCCCTGGAGTCACGAGTCTCGCGGAGTGGGGGGCTGGTGTTCGGCTCGATCGCCGTTGGGATCACAGCCCCCGAGGCGGCATCCAACCGTGCATCCTCGATCGGTGAAGTTGGCTCCAAACTAAAGGTCGAAGCCGATGCGGGTGTGGCCTCCAGGGCACTATTCGGCGGCAGAGCTAGATCATGCTCGTCGTGACAGTGCGGCGCGCTCGGCAGTGGCTCGAATCCGTCGAAGATCAAGTCCCCACAGATGTCAGCCGTGTAGTTTAAACTTCCAAATCTGACCTGACGGCCAGGGGCGTAGCTTTCGATCTGCTCCAGATGGCCAAGTTAATTGGCCCGCGGTGCGAAGCCGCCGAAGACGAAGATCTGTCCGGGGAGCAAGGTCTCACCCTGGACCGCATCGCTATTGATGATCATAGGAGCCATTGAGCCTGACGGCGACGACAGACAGGAACTCTCAATGAAAGCACCAATGTCGGTGTCAAAACCGGCAGATCTCGGGTAGGGGGTCCCGAACTGTGCGTCTAGGCCGGATGGTAACAGGAGGCAAGGGACACGAAGTTTTACCCAGGTTCGGGCCCTCTCGATGGAGGTAAAACCCTACGTCTTGCTTTATTAATATTGATGATATGGGTAGTACAAGAGTAGATCTACCACGAGATCAGAGAGGCTAAACCCTAGAAGCTAGCCTATGGTATGATTGTGTTGTCTTACGGAATAAAACCCTCCGGTTTATATAGACACCCGATAGGGTTATGGTTACATAGAGTCGGTTACAATGGTAGGAGATCTACATATCCGTATCGCCAAGCTTGCCTTCCACGCCAAGGAAAGTCCCTTCCGGACACGGGACGAAGTCTTCAATCTTGTATCTTCATAGTCCAGGAGTCCGGCTGAAGGTATAGTCCGGCCATCCGGACACCCCCTAATCCAGGACTCCCTCAGTGAGGAACCCAGCCCCAGGTCCAGGTGTCGACCCTGATCTCCTTTGGTGGCGTTCTCGTGGGCCACTTTTGGTGCGGAGGGAGCCGGCCCCGCCAGATGTGGTACGTCGCCGTGTCAGGGAGGAGGACGAGCACGCCCATCGCTACATGGCTGCTATGGACGTCAGGTTCTCCAATACCTGGCAGGTTCTTTCGGGAGATCACCCGAGCTATGATCCAGTGATGGTTCCTTTACTTTGATTGTCCACCGCGCGCGCCTCAGGAACCGCGAGTGGCCTAGATTACTCTTTAGTATTCGATCTTTATTAGCTAGCTAGCTAGCTAGAGATGTATTCGATATATATTATTCAAGACGATGTATTCGAGATTATATCTATTATTCGAGACGATGTATTCGAGATTATATTCGATGATGCTTATTATGTACTATGATTTATTCAGTTTTTCCTTATTAATGGATTGCATCCATGCATTGTAATTTGAATACTAAATTGTTGTATATTTCTTTTGGATTAGTTAAATAAAAGCTATGCCGGACAATACCGGCAGAGAGGGAGAAGAGACCCTGTTCGATATCATACGCCATCCTCGCGGGACAGATGATGATCAGAATGAAGAAGATTATGACGGCTCCGAATATCTAAACAACACCGGGGAGGGTCATATGATATTCGATCGCGACGACCGAATTGATGAAGTCATGAACTATGATTATGATATTGATGATGAAGAAAATGTTGATCTTGAAACAACAAAGACCGGCGAGGTATATTTATATAAGCAGGCATCTAGTGATCATCACATGTTTTAAATGACTTGAAGATATATTAACGAATCGATCTTTCTTCTTTCAGCCATCCGGATCGAGCAAATCTTCAGGCAGCAGGAGACGAGGCCCGAACAAAAAGTTGAAGAAGGGCGTAAAGTACAATATCGAGGCCATCAAACCTAATGGCGAACCATTAGCGCCTAAGAAGATTGCGGACAAGTTCATTCATCAGTGCGGAGTTTTTGTGAAGGACCAACTCCCGATCTCCCTTCAAGAATGGAGAGAGCCAGCAAAGCCACGTCCAGATCTTACTTTTGTTGACGACAGACAAAAAGTTCTGCTTGGGGAAACTCTCATGGAACATTTCACCCTACCAGATCATTTCACAGATGCAGATGTGGAGAAAGTCAAGGACGCTACTCTTAGGAAGATGGCGGTTGCATTCAACAACCACAAGAATCGTGTATGGGACAAGTACGTCAAGGGAGGAAGGAAGACTACAGTATTCGAGGGAACACTAGAGAAGCAAAGTGCTCATTGGGACGATTTCATGAAATTGAAGGATTCAGAATTATCTAAGGAACAGTCAAGAATAAACAAGGCCAATTCCGAAAAAAGGATAAGTTCCATAAGCTGGGGCCAGGTGGCTACGCGGTGGCAATGCCTAAGTGGGATAAGTCTGAGAAAGAGAAGGAGGATGCAGGTGTCACTCCAGAAACATTGAGCTGGACCCCCAGGTGCAGGACTTGGTTCTATGCGCATGGAGGGAGTTGGACCCGAAGACAGGCAAAGTTTCGAAGAAGGCATGTCTGAACGGAGCCGAAGATAAGCTACTTGTTGCAATAGAAGAGGCTCGATCGGGGGTGTTCCAGCCCAACAGAGAGAACGACGAGCTTACGCGTGCCCTGGGAAATCCTGAAAACCCGGGAAGAACACGAGGCAAGGGCGGTATTCCGTCGTATGAGGGGTTTTCGGACTGTAACGACGACTATAGAACCCATGCGAGAAAGAAGATTGCGGAGGAGAAGAAGAGGAAGATGGATGAGGAGAAAAGGAAGCTGGACTATGAACGCCTTCAAGGCCTAGAATCAGCGCACGTGTACTTGGTAGTCTAATTCCAGCGGCAGCAGGAGCAGATCGACTCACTTAGCCAGCAAGGGGGTCTCAGCAGCTGCAGCAGCTAGCGGATGATCCAGCATTGGATAGCACCGTCCCATCCATGTCGAGAAGCAGCGTGGGTTCCGTCCCGGGCGACGCAATGCTGGATAGATACCCCGTGGATGACATCATGGAGAACACTAACTGCGAGCTACACTTCAAAATGAAGAACATATCCATGAAGGTGGCGGACGCCCTTGCTTTTACAAATCCCCTCGAGGCAACCTTCCATTGCAACCCGATTCCAGCGGGCTATGCTTGTGTCTTGGTTGATGAGGTGGTGGACCAATATTCGGGGCTAGAGCTTGACATTCCTGGAGTTGACGAGGAGCACACACTGGGAGAGGCCAAACATAGTATCATCCTATGGAGAAAGGATTGCATCATCTTTCGAAGGCCACCGACACAGCGTCAAACCACTCCTCCTCCAAGTCTGGCACAACTTCTGGCCACTCCTCCTCCAAGTCCGGCACAACTTCAGGCCACTCCTCCTCGTCCAACTCAGCCACGTGAGCCGTCTCCGCCGGCTCAGCAATCACGGAAGAGAGCCGCCGCAGCTATGGTGCGTAGCGGTACAAGTCGAGGTAGGACGGGAGGTACAGGCCGAGGCAACCGATTTCAATATGGTCCAAGCAGCCACGCGCCTCTTCCGCAGAGGCCTTACGACAAGTCCGAGGAGGAAAACGCAGCCATATCGAAGGCCGAGGTGGAAGCCAATTTTGCACCGAAACCGCCACCGCCGCCAAGGGAGAAAGTGCCTGAGGAAAAGATTGACCACTTCATTCGTATGGCTAGACCACCAGCTCCCAAGCCTGTTGACACAGACTATGAGCGCCACCTCAGGAAGTTAAATCGAGCACGTCTATAGAAAGAGGCGAGCTCGAGTTCGAGCAAATCAGCTGGCAAAAAATGCGGTAAAACCGTTCCCCAGCTGGGAGAACAGGCGGCGCAATCAACCCCCCCCCCCCGCTTGTTGTGCCAACAACAAATGAGATTAGGCGCGTCAAATATTATTGTGGGCAAACTGTTTATGTTCCCGAGCTGGGCGATGTGGTAATAATCGAGGAGCATATAAGGCAGGCTAAAATCCTCAAGATCACTGTTGGACAACTCCTCGATATCGAGCCCATGTCTCTGCTTAGAGAGGAGGAAATAAAACGGAAATATGTCCGAGGCCAACCTTTGGTCAAGCCAGACGAGGTCAAGAAGCTCCCAACGAGAATGTATGAATTGGATCAATGGTACATGTACATTATCAAGATTTCCAATTGAGAGTCCCTCATGGTGAATGTCAAGAAGGATCATTACTTCCATGAGAAAGTTGTGTCCGTTGAGTATTTAGAACTATTTCAGTTATACAATCAAGACGCACTCAACAAATCTATCGTCAGTTGCTATTGTGTGTAAGTGATTTCTTTCTGTAATTTAAGTCTCAAGCTAGCTGTAGTGATCATTTTGATCAATCATTACCTGTAATTATCCTCACTATATTCATTTATGTGGTATTATGCAGGATGAAGATGTGTGAAATGAAAAAAGGTGGACGCTATGGCATTGGGTTCATTGACCCAAATACCATTAATGAATACACATGGAAATTAGATGCATATTATGAAAAAAGTGTAGAGGAAAGCATGCTAGAGTTCTTCAAGTGCCTCAATAACAATGAAGATATACTACTTCCTGACAACATCCAGTGAGTCACACTGTCTTGTACTACAAATTCTGTTTTTGCCTACTAGCTAGCTACATGTTTTCGCTTACATATGCCCGCTTAATTAAGACATGCAAGCGTGTGTGCATGAAGATTTCACTGGATCTTGTTAATCATTAAAGTTGATGAAGGAACAGTTGAAATACTGGACTCTCTACTTAAAAAACAAAGTGACTACAACATCTTGTTTGGGATACTCAACAAGTAATTTCAATCATCATTAACTGTATATCAGCCTACTTAGTTCGTCATTTCCTGATATGCACTATTTAATAACCCCTTTATTCATTTTCTTTGTCGGCGGGCAAGGCTTGGGCAAAGTTCATCAGCGTCACTCCAGGCCAATGGAAACGAAAGCTGAAATGGTATCGACCCAAGGTAAGTAATTAAGTAGTACTAGCTAGCTAGCTGACATCTCTTTAATTATCATGCTTGATTAATTATTATCTGATCAAATTCCATTCTCGTAAAGGCCCTGAAGCAGGCGTCGGGGAATAATCTGTGTGCATACTACGTTTGCGAGAACATTCGCATGATGGCGTCCGAAAGGAGCAGATCTCAAAGACAGGACTGGGTACGTTTGTCAGAACACTATTCACAATTTTTACAGCATTATCGATATCTAGTCACACAACTAATACACATGCATATTGATCTCCTTCTTAACAGTTCAGAGAGGTGCGGGAGAAGCTCCTACCAACGGAGCGCATACAAGCAATTCAAGAGGAAATAGCGGGATTTTTGCTCGACCAGGTCATAGATCGCAAAGGAGAATACTATTACCTGCTACCGCCCCCATGAACCACTTCGAATTGTCAACGTGCTCCGAAGGCACCAATTAGGCTAATGCCACTGGCTCCGAAGGCACCAATTAGGAGAAATTGTATATAGCTAGCTAATTGTGTGTATATATATATACACATGTGTGTATGTGTGAATTAATGGTGGTTGTGAGACATTCGATTATATATATATACTAGCAAACGTGCCCGTGCGTTGCAATGGGAGCAAGATTAAGAATGTTGCACAAAAATCTGCCATCTCTCCGCTAATATAGTAGAAAAAAAGAGTAGTTTGTGTCAAAGTCAAACACACCAAAGACTCCTAGTTCGATTCTCATGCATTGCTGACGAGCGTCAACGGGTCGAGCTAGGCGAGTTTTCTACCGACTGGTGCCCATGAGAGGAATACGTCGGTGATTGACACCTGCTGGTCGACGTAGTTGTCGACAGAGGCATGAGACCTGTCATGCACCACACGCACCTTGTACACGCACTCCGTGGGATGACGGCCCAACCCCCGCCCATCAGCTGCTACCGGGCGGATGGACCAGGCCCCTCCTACTCCAGGAGCCGGAGCCACATATTTCATAAGGCCCCGGTAGTCCAATGCCGCCTGCCCTGATTCGACGTTCTCGAAAGTATCCGATTTCTTGCTTGATTCAATATCCAACCATCTCGTTTTAGGCCCCTCTTTCACCTCACCCACTGTTTGTATATCTCTGAAGTGGCTTGTTGATTGTCTACTTACGGACGTATATAAACTGATGGGATTCGTCACAAAGTTGCAAGGTGGGACTATTAATTAAGGTGCATCTAATTTTTTCAGAGGCGCACTCACATGCCTTCCGGCCCACAAGAGCAATTTTGTGTTGCCCAGTAGGGATGGCGTACGTGTGTTTTTACGTGCTCAACCTCGTGACCGAGTTTCTCAAAAAAAATCTCATGGCCGAGCAAGCCGTGTAGCAGTTTCAAGAAAAGTTCGTGTATTTTTCTCAGACAAAGAATACGTGCGTGCCTGCTTTTAGTTAGTATGTATAACGCCGAAACCCAACAGCCATACTGGTAGAAACAGTTGAATACAACCCCCTCTTCCAGGGATCAAATCCCAGGCTCGCATCATTTTTTTTCTATTTTATATTAATTCAAACACCCACACAAAGCCGCATGGCCCAGGTCGACCGTGTTTCTCAAGAAATAAAGAACCTCGCGACCGAGCAGTTTCAGAAAGGTTTGTGCACCTTTTTCAGAAAAAAAAGACTTCGTGCGTCACTGCTTCAAGTTAGTACTTATATTTCCGAATCCTGTATCTATGACAAGCACTACTCTAGCCCGACTGGTAGAAGCACTTGAAACAAACCCCTTGTTCCAGGGATCAAATCCCACATAAGCACTGTTTTTGTTTATTTTATTTTATTAATTCAAACGTCCACACATAGCCGCATGAGCCAGGAGTTTCGATGGGCCGCACTTTGTTTGAAGCGCACATAAACGAAATTGTCCTCTACAGGAGAAAGTAATTTCAGTACCACCTCGGATACGCACGGTGGAAGAAAAAATTGATAGACAAAATTCACGGGAAGAAGCGTAAATTCACGGGAGAAAGCGTATTACGACGATGAATCCACGGAGTCAATCCGTGCTTTATTATTAGGGATATATATATGATCGGTTCTAATAGAAATTCTACTTATATATATGCATAATGTGTACAATATGTAGTATCGTAAAATACCAGCAAACGAAAAAGAATTAAATGGAAAAACACAAAATTAAATGAAAAAGAAATCATAAACCCAAAACCCCCCAACCTTTTAATACCGGTTGGTGTCACCAACCGGTACTAAAGGGCTCCCTGCCCCCGAAGCTGGCTCGTGCCACGTGGTTGCCCTTTAGCACCGGTTCGTACTGAACCGGTACTAAAGGGGGGGCCTTTAGTGCCCACACTTGCACTAAAGGGCCTCATGAACAGGTGCTATTGCCCGGTTCTGCACTAGTGAGCCTATACCTACAGCACAAGTTGGTGCATTAGTCAATCAATATCGATTTAGATTAAAGGCTAAATGCATTGGAAGTGTAGATGTACATCATATACTAAACTCTTTGTTTTATAGCCGATGTACACTCTATGTTGGAAGACCGAGGGAGGACACGTGTATGCACTCACATACATGGCCAGGGCGGTTCACGCGCAAGGGTTGGACTCGTGTCGCGCCTGCGTAAAGTTTTGTTTAACCGATTTCTTTGCTCTGCCAACTGACAGGTGGGACCCAGAAACCAGGTGACAATTTAACCAGTCAAGGAAGTGCCACGTCGACTATGTGGTCGGTCAGTAGGGTGCAATACGGTGCTCTACGATGAGCTAGTGATCGTATAATCGCCGCAAAACTATATATAGTGACCGTAAAGAGCGTATTGTTACATATGTTGATTGCCAGTGTATTTTTCTCGTTTCAAATTAAGCCATATTAATCGGAAAGGACGCGGTATGGACTACTACTACTAGTACTAGTACTGCTTTGATGTGTCCCGTCAACTCGCCGAACGAGGAGAAGCTTGCTTAGTACGCCTCTCCCTCGCCCACGCGCGCGGTGGTTCGCAGGACGAGGAGAGGGTTTTGACTACAACACCCTCTCCCTCGCCCTTGCCCTCGCCCTCGTGGTGGACGTGCAGCAGTTTAATCGGTGTCAGATTGCCAGAAGCATATTGTACTGTAGTATCATCATTGTTGGACCTTCCGAAGAGGGGAAGAGCCAAGTGCAAGGTTCACACGAGTACGAACTGTTGAACCTCCCGAAGAGGCAAAGAGCCAAGAGCAAGGTTTTATAGGAGTTGTCGTCCTAGTAGGAGTGTACTACAACTATAGCGAACGATGCTACTGTATGATGCCGCCACGTCACGTATATCCAAAGCTGTGCCACCTTTTTTTTTCTCAAAGAGCATGTTGGAGCCCGTGCAACAACTACACAAGTTGCATGTACACATAACACATTCACTAGTAATAAATTCTAAAGGACAAATGCCAGTATGCGACACAAGTTCATCTCCAATTCATGTGATAAATTTGTGCACGACTAGTCTACATATATTCACAGTGCTGCCGTTCACAATTACCGTACTCCACTTACACGTTATAGATGGGCTACATGTCCTCCTCCAGGTTCCAGTCCCAGGTGTTCTTCATGGATGGCACGATCCATAGCAGTGGGCAACGGGAATCATTGTCGCAGCTTTCTAGTCCGGTTCCACACGATGGAGACTCATCCAAGCTGAAGCGGCATAAATCAGGGATAGCGTGTCCCAGCATGTCGTTCATCCGGTGGTGCGCACTGAAGACACAACCATGCTTCATGAACGGCAGGCCTTTCGTGTCGTGCACGGAAGGTGGCATCCGCTTCACAATGGGGTAGCTGTCCCCGATGAAAAGCGAGTACTCTCCAAGAGTGTTCCTCGGCACCCACGTAGCATCACGGGGGTCGAACTCGGTGCCGTTCATCTGGTACACGCGGCATCCCAGATCTGGACACATGGTGACGTACATAGTCAAGGTCCATGCATAATAATGTTGTGCTCAAATATGGCTGTCAGTAATACTGTGTAGCAAATAGTACTACTCCGGTATAGAGGAAGTAAAATAACCGGCTTATTATATATAGCCACTCTTGGCTACATGGATGAGATAGTAAGACATGGAAAAACAAAAATGGTGGCAGCTAGTGGGTTCAAGTCTTCAAGGGCCTAGCTAGCTATACGCGTCCTCCAAGGTAAAAAGTACTCCTACTAGTACTACAAAGTATACTACTAGTACAACAATGAAATAGAAGGCGAGAGGGTTAAAAAATGGAATACCTGGGTAGATGGTGATGGTCCGATCGTGGTAGATTGTGTGACCATGTTGCACATCAGTGGTACCATGGGTAATGACTGCTAAGATAGTTGATCACAATATGCCAAATTCAGCTACAAGGTTCCAGGTTAGACCGAATCGCGGATGCAAATGCACATCCAGGATCGGCGATCTTATTTTGATCGGGGGATGACTGGTCCCTGCAAAATAATGGAGTACCGTTAGGGATGCAAATGATGGTTTGTGCTTTCTGTTTGTAATCTCCCGTACCATAGGATTGCAACCAGATCAAACAAGTCCCCTAGCTTGTCACCGCGAAGATGTGTCCCCGTGGCCGCACCGGCCCGTCGCCATCCCCTCGCCTCGCGGTCATCGTCGCCTCGACCTCGCCCGCGTGCATTGTGAGCCCCTCCCCCGGCCCCTCTCCTCCCTCCAATCGATCAAAGCCACCGCGCCGCCGGCGCCGGCCGTAGCTACTGCACACACGCGCGCGCGCACACACACACACACTACACGCGCACACACACACAATTTTTCTATTTTTAGTTTTTAGTTTTTTCTGTTTTTCTGTTTTTCATACAAAGTTTTAGATGAATTAATTAATTATATTAGATTAATGTCAAATAGTATATAGAAATGTTAGTTATATAGAAATGTTAGAAATTTTGGAAATGTTAGTTTTAGCTAGATGAATTATAGATTAGTTTCAAATTGTTAGATGATGATCGATGTTTTTTACTTCCTTATATTTTTAGTTATAAAATTTAGAATTTGCATATATGAAATCACAATCCATCATTTAAAAAATGTTACTTTACTTTTGCCGAATATAGTATTTGTTGTCGACGATGCTCGGCCCGCATCCTCGCCGTCGACCCGTTCGCGACGACGTCCTGCTTCAGAGGACCCATGTCCGGGACTAGGCTCCGTCGGGCTGGCACTGGGAGGTGCTACCTTCAGGGGCGCGATGCTTGGTGAGGAACCCGGCCCCAGGTCCAGGCGTCGACCCTGATCTCCTTTGGTGGCGTTCGCGTGGGCCACTTTTGGTGCGGAGGGAGCCGGCCCCGCCGGATGTGGTACGTCGCCGTGTCAGGGAGGAGGACGAGCACGTCCATCGCTACATGGCTGCTATGGACATCAGGTTCTCCAATACCTGGCAGGTTCTTTCGGGAGATCACCCGAGCTATGATCCAGTGATGGTTCCTTCACTTTGGTTGTCCACCGCCCATGCCTCAGGAACCGCGAGTGGCCTAGATTATTCTTTAGTATTCGATCTTTCTTAGCTAGCTAGCTAGCTAGTGATGTATTCGATATATATTATTCGAGACGATGTATTCGAGATTATATCTATTATTCGAGACGATGTATTCGAGATTATATTCGATGATGCTTATTATGTACTATGATTGATTCACTTTTTCCTTATTAATTGATTGCATCCATGCATTGTAATTTGAATACTAAATTGTTGTATATTTCTTTTGGATTAGTTAAATAAAAGCTATGTCGGACAATACCGGCAGAGTGGGAGAAGAGACCCTGTTCGATATCATACGCCATCCTCGCGGGCCAGATGATGATCAGAATGAAGAAGATTATGACGGCTCTGGATATCTAAACAACACCGCGGAGGGTGATATGATATTCGATCGTGACGACCGAATTGATGAAGTCATGAACTATGATTATGATATTGATGGTGAAGAAAATGTTGATCTTGAAACAACAAAGACCGGCGAGGTATATCTATAAAGTAGCCATCTGGTGATCATCACATGTTTTAAATGACTTCAAGATATATTAACGAATCGATCTTTCTTCTTTCAGCCATCCGAATCGAGCAAATCTTCAGGCAGCAGGAAACGAGGCCCGAACAAAAAGTTGAAGGAGGGCGTAAAGTACAATATCGAGGCCATCAAACCTAATGGCGAACCATTAGCGCCTAAGAAGATTGCGGACAAGTTCATTTGTCAGTGCGGAGTTCTTGTGAAGGACCAACTCCCGATCTCCCTTCAAGAATGGAGAGAGCCAGCGAAGCCACGTCCAGATCTTACTTTTGTCGATGACAAACAAGAAGTTCTGCTTTGGGAATCTCTCATGGAATATTTCACCCTACCAGATCATTTCACAGATGCAGATGTGGAGAAAGTCAAGGACGCTGCTCTTAGGAAGATGGCGGTTGCATTCAACAACCACAAGAATCGTGTATGGGACAAGTACGTCAAGGGAGGTAGGAAGACTACAGTATTCGAGGGAACACTAGAGAAGCAAAGTGCTCATTGGGACGATTTCATGAAATTCAAGGATTCAGAATTATCTAAGGAACGGTCAAGAATAAACAAGGCCAATGCCGAAAAAAAGGATAAGTTCCTTAAGCTGGGGCCAGGTGGCCACGCGGTGGCAATGCCTAAGTGGGATAAGTCTAAGAAAGAGAAGGAGGATGCAGGTTTCACTCCAAAAACATTGAGCTGCCCCCCCCCCCCAGGTGCAGGACTTGGTTCTATGCGCATGGGGGGAGTTGGACCCGAAGACAGGCAAAGTTTCGAAGAAGGCATGTCTGAACGGAGCCGAAGATAAGCTACTTGTTGCAATAGAAGAGGCTCGATCGGGGGTGTTCCAGCCCAACAGAGAGAACGGTGAGCTTACGCGTGCCCTGGGAAATCCTGAACACCCGGGAAGAACACGAGGCAAGGGCGCTATTCCGTGGTATGAGGGGTTTTCGGACTGGAATGACGATTACAGAACCTATTGGGGATATTACTACTGGGCGTAAACCGGCCTATCTGGGCCGGGTCAACTTCATCAGTACTTCCAGAAGTGATAAAGCCCAAGAAGGCAGATGAGGGCCTAAGGCCCGTAGCCGGTTCAAGACTTGTAGCTGTAAACCGGAATTTGTATATAAACTTGTATTGTAAGTTAGGAATAAGGAGAGACCAACCCAGATACGAATATCGACCGGTGTTGGGACTCCATGAACTGACGGGTGTCACCCGTGTATATAAAGGGACGACCCGGCGGCGGTTCAAGGACAACAGACAACAACTCGAGACATAGACGAAGCTTGTTTGCTCCCTAGTCATCGAAACCCCATCAATTCCATCACAACTAGACGTAGGCTTTTACCTTCATCGAAGGGGACGAACTAGTATAAACTCTCTTGCGTCCCTGTGTCCGCTTTAACCCCTTCAAGCTAACCCGTTGCGATGGCTCCACGACTAAGTCCTTTCTCTAGGACATCTGCCATGACAAAACCACGACAGTTGGCGCCCACCGTGGGGCTATTGCACGATGGTTTCCGGTTCTTGGAGGGCCGCTTTGAAGGACTCGAGGGCTACGCTGTAGGCCGGATGACTAAGAGTCGTCGCGGCAAGCTCTACATCGACGACGCAGGCTGGGGCCCCGAGGCCGGCTCAATTGAGTATGGGTACCGGGTCCCCTTTGGTGGCATTCACGTTTTCATTGGCAAGATCGGTGAACCGGGCCCTTAGCCGGACATCTGCACCGACCTCGTCGAGACGGCTCAGCGTGCGCGATCCGCCCGGGTTAAACCGGCCATGAAGCATGCCTTCGTCGGAATCATCCATGGAGGAAGTTATGAGGACGAATCGGAATTTCGCGGCGCAATCGTCGTTTGTTCCGATGACGAGTCTTCGATCGGAGAAACCAAATCTCTTTATCAGCTACAAGATGGCCGGATTGGGAGTTGTTCCGATGGCGACAGTATTCCGTACCCCTCTGATCTGCCCAACCGGGTTGGAATATTCATGGCCGGAACACAAGTAGCGCTTCATTCTTCGACAGCTGCGGCAACGATCTCCGGTTCAGCAGCGGCGACGGCTGCCGGGGCAGGAGGCCCTGTGCGCCCGCCAGCTCAGGTTCTATCAGAGCTATTTGATGCGTTGGCTGTGCTTATGGCGGAAGTTAATCCGCCGGATCAGGACGTTCACAACGCGGAGGTTGCAAAGCTAAAGGAACAGATCACCCAGGCCAAGGCGGATCTGGCGGCTGAGGACACCAGGATGGCCGCAGAGCGGGCCGCTTAAGACGCACAAGCCTACAGGCTTATGTTGGACCAGAGCGCGTCGCATGAAGTCATGAGGAGGAAGCACCGATCCCGTTTACCTCCGGTTTTCGAGGCCAGAGACCTTTTCAACACTCCAGGACCAAGAGCCGGCAATCCGCTGGAGGGAAACCGGGCAGAAGCCCCTGGGACCGGTGCACCGGTTCAGCCTCGTCAGATGGACCCGCCTCATCAAAACACTGTTATACCTCAGGCTGCTTTAACACCTCCGGGTCACTACTCCAACCCAATGGACAATCTTGTTGCCGCTGCTGCACGGCTAGAGGCCATTCTAATTGAAGGTGACTCGCCGCAGGCAGTAGAGACGCGACGGGTCAAGGAACTTCTGAGGACAGCTTTGCTCCAACAGGAAGCGTACTCGTACAGCCGCGACCGGATCCACTCGACCCCCCTGTCCAAGCCGGAGCTATAGCAGACATATGGATGAACCGGCAGTGTCGAGTAATGAACGACGTGGAGCACCCCGTGACACCAACCCGGCGGGTGGTGCTGATAATGCTCAGGGAGTGGTGGACCGGGCCCGCGCGCGTAGGGAGGCCGAGTTAGCCACACAGCATCAGGCTCGGCAGCTCACGCCGGTTTGTCCAACCACCTTGACCGAACCTGGTGTTACGTCTAGTTCTTTGGGGGCGCCTGCCCAAGGATTTCAAAGGCCCACGCAAGGTACCAAATTACACGGCGGATCAACCTCCAGAGACATGGGTGGAGAGCTATGAGATGGCCATGGAGATGCTTGATGTGGATGACGCGGCGTGTGCGAAATACTTCACCATGATGCTTGAAGGAACGGCCCGTACTTGGTTAAAAAGCATGCCGGCTAATTCTATTAGTTCATGGGCCCAATTACGAGCCCGGTTTATCAGCAATTTCAAGGATACCTATAAACAGCCTATGTCGATAGTGGACTTAGCTGCATGCGTCCAGGAGGAAGGAGAGTCAACGGCTCATTGGGTGCACCGGGTTTCACAAGTGTTGCACTCCTCAGACCGCATCAACGCTGACACCGCAGTGTTAACCCTAGAAGGCAACTGCCGGTTTGGGCCCCTAAAGCTGAAGTTGGGACGGATGAAGCGTCATTGCACCGACATGGGGACCCTCATGGCCGCTTTGGTGAAATATGCTGATTCTGATAGTATCAGGGATCCCGAATCTGATGATGACAAGACAGGGAAAGGGAAGAGGAACAACAGCTCCAAAGGTCAGCAGCATCACTGGGCAGGCAATGGTGGTGGAGGCAAGCGTAAAGCGGATGGTAACATGGACTTTGTGGCTAATACCAACGCACATGACAATGGCCAGCGACGCAAGGGTAGACCGAAAAATCGTAATGGAGCACCCAACCCTAACCCAAACCACCTAAACTATCTGCTAAGCCAGCCCTGTACAAGACATGGGACGAAGGAGGTGCCGGCAAACCACCTTTGGAAGGATTGCTTTATTATGCAGGAGTTCAAGAATTCTAATAATTTCCGGTATGATCATGAATCTGGCGGTGGCTCAGGATCCGGGCCGGGTTACGGTGGAGGAAGTTCCGGTTCAGGATTTAATGGTAATCCAGGCGGACATAATGCTCAAAATAGTCAGAACAACCAGGGTGGTTACAACCAACAGTAGCAACAGTCAGGTTACCAGAGCAACCCAAAGCAGTTGAGTAGTGGGCAGTACCATGTCTTCACCACTAGCTTGGACAAGCGAGACCAGAAGGTTCAGAGGCGGGCGGTCAACTCTGTCGAACCGGCCATACCCAGTTATCTACGTTGGTCTGAACAGCCAATCATATGGAGCAGAGAGGATCACCCTCCCCAGGTCGATAATCCGGGTCAGTTGTCTCTAGTGGTGGCGCCTCAGGTGGGAGGTTATAAGTTCACCAAGGTGCTCATGGACGGAGGGAGCAGCATTAACATCCTGTATTATGAGACCTTCCGTCGTATGGGGCTAACAGATAAAAATCTCAAACCGTCTAATACAGTGTTCCACGGCGTAGTGCTAGGCAGATCAGCGTATCCCGTTGGTAAGATAGCTCTGGAAGTGTCCTTTGGGGATGACCATGATTCCAGGTTGGAGACATTGACGTTTGAAGTGGTGAAAATCCAGAGTCCATATCACGCCCTGTTTGGGCGACCGGCTTACGCCAAGTTTATGGCACGGCCCTATTATGTGTATTTGCAGCTCAAGATGCCGAGTCACAGGGGGACAATAACGGTTTACGGAAGCCGCAAAATCGCTTTGGAGTGCGAGGAAGGAGATGCGGCTTATGCAGAGTCGGTTTGTGCCACCGAGGAGTTGAAGTACTATAAAGACAATGTTGATCCGGCGGACATGACTCCGTTGAAGAAGCCAACTATGGAGCATGATCTGGCCCTGAAGTTCAAATCAGCAGCAGAAACTAAGCTTGTTGACTTCGTACCTGGCGATTCGTCCAAGCAGTTCAGCATCAGTGCCAACTTGGATCCGAAATAGGAAAGCGCGCTCATCGAGTTCATCCGTGAGAATCGGGACATTTTTGCATGGAAGCCCTCTGACAGGCCAAGTGTACCGAGGCAACTCGCTGAGCACACACTTAATGTGGATCCTAAATATAAACCGGTGAAATAGTTCCTCCGCCAGTTTAACAAAGAAAGACGCAAGGCAATTGGAGAAGAGGTAGCCAAGCTCTTAGCAGCTGGCTTTATTGTTGAAGTTTTTCACCCTGAGTAGCTTGCCAATCCGGTGCTGGTCCTCAAGAAAAATAGCACCTGGCGCATGTGTGTGGATTACACAGATCTTAATAAGGCCTGTCCAGCAGATCCTTCTGCCCTCCCCCGTATTGATCAAATTATTGATGCTACGGCAGGTTGTGAGCGTTTAAGTTTTTTGGATGCATATTCTGGCTATCATCAGATCAAAATGGCAGTTAAGGACCAGGAGAAGACAGCATTTATAACTCCCTTTGGAGCCTTCTGCTATGTGTCTATGCCCTTCGGGCTCAAGAGTGCCCAGGGAACTTACCAACGGTGTGTACAAAATTGTCTTCACAAGCAGATTGGCCATAATGTACATGCTTACGTGGATGATATCGTGGTTAAGTCCAGGGAGAAGGAGACTCTGATTGATGATTTGAGGGAAACCTTTGATAACCTGAGAACATACAAGATGATGCTTAATCCAGACAAGTGTGTCTTTGGTGTACCGGCGGGCAAGCTATTGGGTTTTCTGGTGTCCAACAGGGGAATTGAGGCTAATCCGGAGAAGATCACGGCTAGCACCTCCCTGGCTAAACCGAAGTGTATCAATGATGTTCAATGCCTAGCAGGCCGGATTGCCGCGTTAAGCCGGTTTATCAGTCATCTTGGTGAGAAGGCAATCCCTTTGTATCAGATGTTGAAAAAAATGGATCAGTTTGTTTGGAGCTCCGCCGCTGATGAAGCATTTGAGGACTTAAAGCGGCAGTTGGCCAATCCACCTGTGCTCGCCGCTCCCATTGACAAGGAACCATTACTACTATATGTTGCTGCTAATGCTCGGGCAGCCGGCGTGGCTATTGTGGTGGAGCGAGAGGAGGCAGGCAAGGAGCATCCGGTTCAACGACCGGTCTATTATATCAGCGAGAGGAGGCAGGCAAGTTGCTATTGTCTGTAAGTGATTTCTTTCTGTAATTTAAGTCTCAAGCTAGCTGTAGTGATCATTTTGATCAATCATTACCTGTAATTATCCTCACTACATTCATTTATGTGGTATTATGCAGGATGAAGATGTATGAAATAAAAAAAGGTGGACGCTATGGCATTGGGTTCATTGACCCAAATACCATTAATGAATACACATGGAAATTAGATGCATATTATGAAAAAAGTATAGAGGAAAGCATGCTAGAGTTCTTCAAGTGCCTCAATACCAATGAAGATATACTACTTCCTTACAACTTTCAGTGAGTCACACTGTCTTGTACTACAAATTCTGTTTTTGCCTACTAGCTAGCTACATGTTTTTGCTTACATATGCCCGCTTAATTAAGACATGCAAGCGTGTGTGCATGCAGATTTCACTGGATCTTGTTAATCATTAAAGTTGATGAAGGAACAGTTGAAATACTGGACTCACTACTTAAAAAAGAAAGTGACTACAACATCTTGTTTGGGATAGTCAACAGGTAATTTCAATCATCATTAACTATATCTCGGCCTATTTAGTTCGTCATTTCCTGATATGAACTATTTAATAACCCCTTTATTCATTTTCTTTCTCGGCGGGTAGGGCTTGGGCAAAGTTCATCAGCGTCACTCCAGGCCAATGGAAACGAAAGCTGAAATGGTATCGACCCAAGGTAAGTAATTAAGTAGTACTAGCTAGCTAGCTGACATCTCTTTAATTATCATGCTTGATTAATTATTATCTGATCAAATTCCATTCTAGTAAAGGCCCTAAAGCAGCCGTCGGGGAATAATCTGTGTGCATACTACGTTTGCGAGAACATTCGCATGATGGTGTCCGAAAAGAGCAGATCTCAAAGACAGGACTGGGTACGTTTGTCAGAACACTATTCACAATTTTTACACCATTATCGATATCTAGTCACACAACTAATACACATGCATATTGATCTCCTTCTTAACAGTTCAGAGAGGTGCGGGAGAAGCTCCTACCAACGGAGCGCATACAAGCAATTCAAGAGGAAATAGCGGGATTTTTGCTCGACCAGGTCATAGATCCCAAAGGAAAATAGTATTACCTGCTACCGTCCCATGAACCACTTCGAATTGTCAACGTGCTCCGAAGGCACCAATTAGGCTAATGCCACTGGCTCCGAAGGCACCAATTAGGAGAAATTGTATATAGCTAGCTAATT